>NC_052944.1:28232303-28532303 GCF_013358895.1 Oreochromis aureus
TTCAATGTGCTGAAACCAGCAACCCCTCACTACTGCACTTACGGCCGCATCACCAGAACACGGCCGCATCATAAACCAAAACCTACGGACGCGTTTCGCATTACGCGTTGCTGGCGCTCAACCGCACCGTAAGCCAGTATCTGCTTAACCTTAATTTCATGGCCGCATCAACGAGGACTCAACCGACACCATAACCCACTTCAAAACCTCTATTCAATGTACTGGACTTATGGCCGCGTCTCCAAAGATTCTAATGTATTATTGCTACAGAAGCCAGTCTTAGACAAAGTTAAATGTGGAAGGTAAAGTGGGCTGCAACTAGACTCAACGTAGTATATTATTAGTTTCTTGGTAGAAGCAATTAAACTGCAACTAGCTCAACGTAGTATATTATTAGTTTCTTGGTAGAAGCAGTTTATCTAACACACTGGAATTCAGCCTCAACTTATGTTGTTAGTATCTCGTGCCAAAAACCAGACACCGACAAATTTAATGTGAAAATACGTGTAACTCAGCGAACAGATTAATTTGGAAAGCCCAATATGCACATTTGGTATTTATAATACAACAGGCTGTGCTTACCTTTCTGTTTAGGCCGGCCCTCTGTTCGCCTCGCCCCACGATCTCACCACAGGCCAAATCTGCCCCTCCTCAGCACGCCAAAGATCCGGGTCACCAGGCACCAAGTTGTTGAAATCTCCCAATTCTTTTAATCTTTGGGCTGAAGGAAGGACAATACTCGGTGTATAAATGCTCAATCAACAATACTTTATTTCCATATAATTCAACACTTAAGAGCATAAGAACCATCATGATGGGGAGACCTGCCTGCAGAGGGTCACCGCAAGTCTCAAAATGGTGACGGGTTACTCAGCCTTTTATAGCCTCTAGTAGCCCCCACCTAGTCGTAAAAGCCTAAACATTCACATTCTTTCTCTCACAGGGCGCCAAATGACCTCGGCTCCTTGTTTTTCTGCTCTCTGTAAAGGTGGGGGTATGGAATGTGGTCTGTTTCTCCCATTATCAGTACAAGGCCCTCTGCACCCAACATTCTCTTCATGATTCAGCAGTATGCAATGTCAAGAAACCATGTAACACATTCAACAGTGTCGAGTAATGCAGGTCAATCCAATAGATCTAATGATTTTCACACTCTTCTAAGTCAGAAGTATAATGCAAACTAAAACTACATACTGATCACACACTCTATATTAAGGGGTATAATATGATCTACAGCAGTATCATAATTCAACTACTTTGATTACATATATAAGGTAACATATGATAACAGAATAATCTCACACTATAAAGTGTATTATTATTATTATTATTATTATTATTATTATTATCATTATTATTATTATTATTCCAATTTATGAACTGCACCTCTTGAAAATA
This sequence comes from Oreochromis aureus, assembly GCF_013358895.1. Lineage (NCBI taxonomy): Eukaryota > Metazoa > Chordata > Actinopteri > Cichliformes > Cichlidae > Oreochromis > Oreochromis aureus. The sequence continues at coordinate 28,233,702 of NC_052944.1, forward strand.
AGCTGATTGGAAATGCATTCAAAAACGAAATACAATTACAAGTTGGTGTTTGAAAATACATGACGGTGGATTTAAAAAAAGTTACTTTGTCATGAGTGATTGTACTTTTATGCTCACCAACAGCTCTGGAAGTCTTGTCTCCAAACTGTTGGTTGATGTACTGGGAAATGTCAACTCAGGAAGCTCCTGTCTCACACACACACACACACACACACAAAGAGAGAGAGAAAAAAGAGAGAGAGAAAGAGACAGGGAGATCAATACAAAGAATTGCAGCAGCTTTTGGATTTTCACTCTTCTTTGAATTTTATATGAACAGTCACATAAACTTCATTGCAAATTTTCACCTTTGCTTCCATTAAGATGTGTCTTTAAATGCTACGTTACCTTTCTTGATCAAATAGTTTATTCGCATATTAGATAAGCAGCTACAGTAAGAAGAAGTATGAAAATACTTTAGGAAATTTTCTAAAATAAAGAGGATTTCATCATCTGCAGGTTTTAATACAGACTAAATGTTAATAGAATGTCAATATAATGTCAGTATAATCTTTTAATTATATAGGTTTACTTATGGTAGAATGCTGCATGTAATCATTTGTGTTTAGAAGTATGTAGTAGATGGTATGTTGAAAGAATGTCTCATCCTAGGAGCTTTGTGTGCATTTCCAGGGTGTTCTGGTTTTCACACCCACACTCTGGGAGCATGGGAGAGGTCGTACCTTCTTTTTATTGTTTTATGATAGGATAAACGTATCTATATCTGTTTTAGGCGAAGTGCCTTTTGTTTAGATGAACTGCTGGACTTCCAGGCCAGCAGGTTTAGGGAAGTCATATATGGGGTCATGCTTTGACCCCACCCACACACACACACACACACACACACACACACACACACACACACACACACCTAAACATCCACATTCCAATGTAAGGAAGAAACACCCACTGATGTACAAATAAAGACCAGGGCAGTGGCACGGGGCGAGTCTCAGAGGCCGCACTTCTGTGCGAGTGCTGTGGCTGCCCTTGCTTGCAAGTAACTAACTGCAGTGTGTGTTTCTCCTCTCTGAGTCTCAACTGAAGAAGTGTTTTAGAATAATTCTCCTGACACTAAATAAAAGAGATGCTACATTAAAAAGAAATCAGTAGATCCAGAAATTATATATACAGACTCTTTTCAGATATAGAGATAGAAGTACACTTCATGTATTTATAAACATACAGTTCAATGGCTATATAACTATACAGAAAAGCATAAAGTCAAACATGACTTTTAAAAACACGAGTATAGGCTTATAAGGCCCTGAAGATAAAATAACATTTTCCGTGAAAATGACATCACTTCCGGTTTCGGGCAGGTAATGGCGGACATGCGATAGTTTGCGCTGACGTCTATTCCAACGTAGGAAGTAAACAGCTGATCTGATCGCCAAAGCGTGTTTCTGGGATATTATGTTTTTGATGCTGCAAGTGCTTTTTATGCAATTTTTGCAAAGCCATATGTGGAAGGAAACTGTGACCTAGGACAACCTGATGGTGAAAGATGTAAGTACAACTCCTCCAATTTCATATGCAAAAAAAATTGCAAAAAAAAAAAAAATATTGTGCTAGCTTATGTGGTTGCAGTTCTACAGGGATTTTTAAAAAGTTATGCAAAACGGAGGGTGCCCGCTCAGACCGGTCTTAAAGGGCTAATAACAAAATTTCTTTCCTGATATTCTGTATATCACATCAACACCACTGTACATTTGCAGAGGTTTCACTGTGCATCGTCACTTGGCTATTTTTCTCACCACCCTTTGTTCATCTACAATCATCCTCACAATCTAAGCTCCCACATACAAAAGATAACAACAGTGATACAAAGGAAAGACCCTTTCCAGAATATCAAATTATGCATGGCAAAATAAAACGGTATTAGGTGTTCATTCATGGGAAATTGTTATCAGTCATTTATAAGGTGGCCTCTTGGTGGCGCTGTCACTTGGTGTTCGCTCGCTCTGCGGTATAGTATCACTTCCTGTTCCTGCTCAAACACAGTGGTGTTTCTGAGTAGCTTTTCTGCTTAGCAATTTAATTTAAATCTTTTGATACATCCCTTTTTCATAGTATAATCTTAACGTGCTTCATCTGAATCACCCTTTCTGTGTGCTCACTACCTAACTTATAGCCAAAGTATTCACTCACTGTCTCTTTACTGTTTCGCTAGCTTAGCTTAGCTCGTAGCCGACTCGTTAGCACCATGGCTACTTCACCTGTCCCTCCTGCACTTTCCTGCTCATTGTGTCAGATGTTTAGTTACTCCTCGGCCTCCTTTAGCAGTAATGATACCTGTAACAAATGTAGCATATTTGCAGCTCTGGAGGCCAGGATTACTGAATTGGAGACTCGGCCGCACCCTTCATTCACCCGTAGCTAGCCAGGCCCCTGTAGCTGGTGCAGCCGAAGATAGCGTGAGGCCCCGGTAGCTGTTCCCCGGCAGACCCCAAGCAGCTGGGGAAAGAGGGCGGCTGGGTGACGGTGAGGAGGAAGCATAGTCTTAAACTGAAGCCCCAGGTACACCACCAACCTGTTCATGTGTTCAACCGCTTTTCCCCACTCGACGACACACCCGCCGGGGTCAAACTCTGGTAATTGGCGATTCTGTTCTCAGACATGTGAAGCTAGAGACACCGGCAACCATAGTCAATTGTCTTTCAGGGCCAGAGCAGGCGACATTGAAGGAAATTTAAAACTGCTGGCTAAGGGTAAACGTAAATACAGTAAGATCATAATTCACGTCGGCAGTAATGACACCCGTTACGCCAATCGGAGGTCACTAAAATCAATATTGAATCGGTGTGTAACTTTGCCAAAACAATGTCGGACTCTGTAGTTTTCTCTGGTCCCTCCCCAATCAGACCAGGAGTGACATGTTTAGCTGCATGTTCTCCTTAAATTGCTGGCTGTCTGAGTGGTGTCCCAGAAACGATGTGGGCTTCATAGATAATTGGCAAACCTTCTGGAGGAAACCTGGTCTTGTTAGGAGAGACGGCATCCATCCCACTTTGGATGGAGCAGCTCTCATTTCTAGTAATATGGACAAATTTATTAAACCCCCAAAATATGACTATCCAGAGTTGGGACCAGGAAGCAGAGTTGCAGTCTTACACGCCTCTCTGCAGCTTCTCTCCTCCTGCTACCCCCAAAACCCATCTCCATAGAGACCGTGTCAGCTCCCAAACAGACAAAAACAAACTAAAACCAGCAATAAACAACTTAAACATAAAAATCACAAAGAAAGAACAATACAGTATCCACATCTGAACCAAAGAGTAAAACAATGAAATGTGGATTATTAAATATTAGGTCTCTCTCCAAGTCTCTGTTAGTACATGACTTAATAATTGATCAACAAATCGATTTACTCTGCCTTACAGAAACCTGGTTGCAGCCAGATGATTATGTTAGTTTAAATGAATCAACACCCCGAGTCATTCTAACTACCAGAAATCCCAAGCACAGGCCGAGGGGGTGTGGCAGCAATTTTTCACACCAGCCTATTAATTAACGAAAGACCAAGACAGACTTTTAATTCATTTGAAAGCCTGATGCTTAGCCTCGTCCACCCCAGCTGTAAAACTCAGAAACCAGTCTTACTTGTTATCATCTATCGTCCACCTGGGCCTTACACAGAGTTTCTCTCTGATTTCTCAGACTTTTATCTGATTTAGTGCTCAGCTCAGATAAAATAATTATTGTGGGTGATTTTAACATCCATGTAGATGCTAAAAATGACAGCCTCAACATCGCATTTAATCTGTTATTAGACTCAATTGGCTTCTCTCAAAATGTAAAAGAACCCACCCACCACTTTAATCACACTCTAGATCTCATTTTAACATATGGCATAGAAACTGAACATTTAACAGTGTTTCCTGAAAACCCTCTGCTGTCTGATCATTTCCTGATAACATTTACATTTACAATAATTGATTACACAGCAGTGGAGAGTAGACTTTATCACAGTAGATGTTTTTCTGAAAGTGCTGTAACTAAGTTTAAGAATATAATCCACCCACTGTTATCATCTTCAATGCCCTGTACCAACATAGAGCAGAGCAGCTATCTGAACGCTACTCCAACAGAGGTCGATTATCTTGTTAATAATTTTACCTCCTCACTACGTGCGACTCTGGATACTGTCGCTCCTGTGAAACTAAGGCCTCAAATCCGAAGTACCTGACTCCGTGGTATAATTCTCAAACACGTAGCCAAAAGCAGATAACTCGTAAGCTGGAGAGGAAATGGCGTGTCACAAATTTAGAGGATCATCATTTAGCCTGGAGAAATAGTTTGCTGCTCTATAAGAAAGCCCTCCAAAAAGCCAGAACATCTTACTATTCATCACTGATTGAAGAAAATAAGAACAACCCCAGGTTTCTCTTCAGCACTGTAGCCAGGCTGACAAAAGTCAGAGCTCTACTGAGCCAACAATCCCTTTAACGTTAACTAGTAATGACTTCATGAACTTCTTCACAAATAAAATTTTTATCATTAGAGAAAAATTACCAATAATCATCCCACAGATGTAATATTATCTACAGCTACTTTTAGTACCATCAATGTTAAGTTAGACTCTTTTTCTCCAATTGATCTTTCTGAGTTAACTTCAATAATTAATTCCTCCAAACCATCAACGTGTCTTTTAGACCCCATTCCTACAAAACTGCTCAAAGAAGTCCTGCCATTAATTAATTCTTCGATCTTAAGTATGATCAACCTATCTCTAATAATCGGCTATGTACCACAGGCCTTCAAGGTGGCTGTAGTTAAACCTTTACTCAAAAAGCCATCTCTAGACCCAGCTGTCTTAGCTAATTACAGGCCAATCTCCAACCTTCCTTTTATATCAAAAATCCTTGAAAGAGTAGTTGTCAAACAGCTAACAGATCATCTGCAGAGGAATGGCTTATTTGAAGAGTTTCAGTCAGGTTTCAGAGCTCATCACAGCACAGAAACAGCTTTAGTGAAGGTTACAAATGATCTTCTTATGGCCTCTGACAGTGGACTCATCTCTGTGCTTGTCCTGCTAGACCTCAGTGCTGCGTTCGATACTGTTGACCATAATATCCTATTAGAGCGATTAGAACATGCTGTAGGTATTACAGGTACTGCGCTGCAGTGGTTTGTATCATATCTATCTAATAGACTCCAATTTGTTCAAGTAAATGGAGAGTCCTCTTCAGACACTAAGGTCAATTATGGTGTTCCACAGGGTTCAGTGCTAGGACCAATTCTATTTACATTATACATGCTTCCCTTAGGCAGCATCATTAGAAGACATAGCATAAATTTTCACTGCTATGCAGATGACACGCAGCTCTATCTATCCATGAAGCCAGGTATCACAGACCAATTAGTTAAACTGCAGGAATGTCTTAAAGACATAAAGACCTGGATGGCCGCTAACTTTCTGCTTCTTAATTCAGATAAAACTGAGGTTATTGTACTCGGCCCTGAAAATCTTAGAAATATGGTATCTAAGCAGATTCTTACTCTGGATGGCATTACCTTGGCCTCCAGTAACACTGTGAGGAACCTTGGAGTCATTTTTGACCAGGACATGTCCTTTAACGCACATATTAAACAAATATGTAAGACTGCTTTCTTCCATTTATGCAACATCTCTAAAATTAGAAATATCCTGTCTCAGAGTGATGCTGAAAAACTAGTTCATGCATTTATTACTTCCAGGCTGGACTACTGTAATTCTTTATTATCAGGATGTCCTAAAAACTCACTGAAAAGTCTTCAGCTAATCCAAAATGCTGCAGCAAGAGTACTGACAGGGACTAGGAAGAGAGAGCATATTTCTCCTGTTTTGGCTTCCCTTCATTGGCTTCCTGTTAAATCCATAATTGAATTCAAAATCCTGCTCCTCACATACAAGGTCTTAAATAATCAGGCCCCATCTTATCTTAATGACCTTGTAGTACCATATCACCCTATTAGAGCACTTCGCTCTCGCTCTGCAGGCCTACTTGTTGTTCCTAGAGTATTTAAAAGTAGAATGGGAGGCAGAGCCTTCAGTTTTCAGGCCCCTCTTCTGTGGAACCAGCTTCCAGTTTGGATTCGGGAGACAGACACTATCTCTACTTTCAAGATTAGGCTTAAAACTTTCCTTTTTGTTAAAGCATATAGTTAGGGCTGAACCAGGTGACCCTGAATCCTCCCTTAGTTATGCTGCAATAGACGTAGGCTGCCGGGGATTCCCATGATGCATTGAGTTTTTCCTTTCCAGCCACTCACTATGTGTTAATAGACCTCTCTGCATCGAATCATATCTGTTATTAATCTCTGTCTCTCTTCCACAGCATGTCTTTCATCCTGTTTTCCTTCTTCACCCCAACCGGTCGCAGCAGATGGCCCCGCCCTCCTGAGCCTGGTTCTGCCGGAGGTTTCTTCCTGTTAAAGGGAGTTTTTCCTTCCCACTGTCGCCAAAGTGCATGCTCATAGGGGGTCATATGATATGATTGTTGGGGTTTTCTCTGTATTTATTATTGTGCGATCTATTGTACAATATAAAGCGCCTTGAGGCGACTTTTGTTGTGATTTGGCGCTATATAAATAAAATTGAATTGAATTGAATTGAATCCCCTGTCGTCTTAGTTTTGCTTGATTTGTCCTCTGCTTTTGATTTGGTGGACCATAATGTCCTTTTAATGAGGCTTGAGCATCTGGTCGGCATCACGGGCAGTGCCCTTAGCTAGTTTAAATCCTATCTATCAGAAAGGTCCTTTTCTGTCGCGATGGGTACCTACTGCTCCTCCATTGTCCCTGTCACCTCTGGTGTCCCCCAGGGATCTGTGCTGGGTCCTCTGCTGTTCTCTTTATACTTGTTACCCTTGGGCCAAATCTTTGATAAATACAATATTTCTTTTCATTTTTATGCGGATGACATTCAAATCTATTTTGAACTGGCTGAGGATGTCACGTCGTCGTTGCAACACTTCTTTGATTGTATGAGTGAAGTTAAAAACTGGCTACTGAGCAATTCCCTCATTCTAAATGATAAGAAGACAGAAATTGTAATCTTTGATACTCCCATCCCTCGGGCTGAACTAACTGGTATATTTGGGGCCTTTGCTAACTCCCTTTCTGATACTGCGAGGAACTTGGGTGTTGTCTTGGACAGTTCCTTCAAGCTGGACAAACACGTGTCCTCTGTAGTTAAACCTGGTTTCTCTCAATTACGTCTAATCTCTAAGGCTAAGCCCTACATACCACGTAAGGACCTGGAAAAACTTATCCATGCCTTTGTTACATCAAGATTAGATTACTGTAATTCCCTTTATACTGGTCTCCATTCTGCCCTTGTTCACAGACTGCAGCTCGTTCAAAATGCTGCTGAGCGTCTCTTAACCGGAACTGGTAGGTTTGAGTCTATTACTCCAGTACTTTCTGACCTGCACTGGCTCCCCATTAAACATCGCATTGATTTTAAAATCTTATGGCTCACTTTTAAAATCATAAATAACACCGCGCCCAGCTATCTTACTAATCTCCTCAGCTTTTATACCCCTAGGAGAGTGCTTAGATCAGCAGGCCAAATCCTCCTGGTGCGACCTAGATTTCGGCTTAAGACCAGAGGCATTCCCCTCTGTTGCACAGTACCTCTGGAATAATCTCCCTCAAGCTATTCACGCGTCTGATTCAATTCAATCTTTTAAACCTCGATTAAAAACATATATATTTAGCCTTGCCTTCCCTGCCTCCTAGACCCTGCATTTGTAAGTGTACTGTGACTTATCTTTTTTGCTTTTATTAATGTTTTTATGATTTAACCTTCAGCCTTTCGGCTCGTGCCTACTATGCCTGGTGTATCATTGGTTAGTTATGTCTCCCACCTGTTAGTATACTTTATTTGTACATATTTTATTTTATTATTTTATTTACTTGTAACCTAGGCATGACAGAATTTAACTAGATAAGCTGAAATGAAAACTAGAACACAAATGAATAACAAAATACAAAGAAACTCAAAAACACTGGGTCGCACGACCCATGACCGTGACACTGGGTCTAGGGACTCAGGGCTTGTGTTGGGTCTGTTCCCACAAACCCGATAGTTCTAGAGACTTATTCATCATGAAAGAAAACAAGACAGTCAGCGATCGATCGATTACTTGCGCAAGGGAGGCCTCATCTGTGTCCAGCACGAAAATGACCCCAAATCAGGCCTCCTCTCGCTGCCTTTTATTGAGAACACAGTTCACACAAAACAATAGTACCTCCCCTCATAAACCCCCTTGGTTACAAAGACAAGGCACTGTATGCATGTGTGTGTGTGTGTGTGTGTCTGTGTGTGTGTGTGTGTGTGTGTGTGTGGCCTCCTGCTGGGCAGGAAGCTTACATCAAAAGGACCTTCACAAGGATGTTGCCTGTAATAAAAGACTACAGCCCCCCACCCAGAACCTCGAGAATCTGGGGAGGGGGACAGTGGAATTCCTTTCATCCTACAGTTAAACAATGTAGAAATGGATGGTAAGCATAAAAATGACAAACATTTAACTATTCACTCTAACAGCTTGTTTCTCTGTAAATATGTTTTTTGTCCATGTGTGGTGTTTTGAGTTCTCCTTTTTCCCCTCTGTGTGTTTACATTCATTGTCCTGGATGTTTTGGACACAGAGCAACCTCTGGACACAGAAGTGCTCTGGTGTGGGAGGCAACTGCAGCTGCAGCTCATCAAGCCATCACCGGCTGTGCTGATCACCTTCTGGATGAGCGTCCTATTTAGCAGTGCGGCTGAGCTCCGGTCAACGCTGGATGATTGAGTTAACCCTCGTTAGAATGGCCATGTTTCACAGTGTTGTTATACCCCACTAGTGTGGATGCCTCTTGTGGACATATGTCTGTGTCTTGTGTTGGCAGGGATCCGTAGCTGAGCATTCATTCACTGGGATGGAGTCACGGATCAGGAGCACGAGGGGAGAATGGGTGCTGGAGCCACAGATCGGAGGACAGGTTGTTTTGGACAGCTTTGCACCACTTCACGGACACTCGCATTGTGTGGGATTCAGGGGACTCTCACGGGAGCCACAGTGCAGGGGGACTGTATATTTTGTTGAGATTTGTGTTTCACTGTGAATAAACTCACAGTTTTTGCCTCAGGAGTCCAGCGTTTGGGTCTGCTTTCTACCCCATTCCGTGACACATATAAGGGTTTTTTCTTCAAGGTGTCAGGATAAAGTAACATTAAATAATGGATCCTTCATCTGAAATAATTGCAGTCTCTATAAATTCACGCTGAAGACCAAAATACATATGATAAAATAGAATTAAATAATGCATTGCTTGTTAATTAAACAACCTTTGAAACATCACATTGACCTCTATACAATACAACTTTATTTGTATAGCACGTTTAAAAGACCAGCGGTACACCAAAGTGCTTTACAATAAAAATAGGAAAATTAAGACATTAAATAAAAGACTATTAACAAAGCCCCACATATATCATCAGGTTAAGGGCACTAATTATACAGCAATAGAAGGGAATATAAGAACAAAGTTACTAAGAACAGATATAGCTAAAAGATAGACATACATAAGTACATAAATAAGAAATTGAACCAAATATAAAATAGGGACACTAACTAGATGGAAAAGCTATGTTGAATAAATGAGTTTTTAAACGGGATTTAAAAGATAAAACGGAGTCTGACGCACGGATAGCGATAGGAAGGTTGTTCCACAGATTCGGTGCAACCAGGGCAAAAGCATACCTCACTGTTGTCTCTAAACATTTAGATCCACAAGCTATCCAGTTTAAATAACAAGGAATTAAAAATACATGCTTGTAGCTGGTTTTGACTCAGATGGAAGGAAATCACATATAAAACATTAAAACCTAATTAAACACACCGACTAGGAGGAGGAGGCCGGGCGGCAACTACATGAATGAGCAAAGCTGCCAGTTCTGGACATACATGTGCAAAGTCTCCATAAATATTCTCAGGACTACACAGGGTGTCACTTAAGGATTGCAAGACCTGAAGGCCGATTTACTACTACAGCAGAGCTGACAATCTGGAGGACAAGATGGCGCTCCCCAGTGTGTGACGTCGCAGAGCGCTCCAAGTCAAGTCACTTATTATTACTTTTCTTCTTCTTACTTCTTACTACTCTATGGTGTCGCGCTAAGACACACACTGCAAAGACCTTCTACGATCGGGCTACCCTGCTAAAACTGAGAGAGCACAGTAATTACGGACTTCTCGACCTGACCATGCTGGAATCCCACCCTGAGCTAGCATGCTATGCTAACCCGTCGCTAAGCGACTCTTCTGAAAACAACAAGCCGAAGAGGAGGTGCGGCTTCGGTGAGGTGCTGTCCGAAGGCTCCGGCGCTTGGTTAGCAAAGGAAGGCTAACCCTCCCGGTCATATTGCTTGCAAACGTTCATTCTCTGGAAAATAAAATGGACGACCTCCACGCTTGGATTTCCACACAGAAGCACATTCAGGAGTGCTCCATACTGTGTTTCTGTGAAACCTGGCTGGGGGAGAGGAAACCCGATACAGCAATAACACCAGACGGTTACACGGTCTTTAGAGCGGATTGAAGCACTACGGACAGCGGCAAGAGCCGCGGAGGAGAACGGCCGCCCTAGTCAAGCAATCGTGGTGTACTGACTGTAAGATCATTTCAAAATCCTGCTCTGAAAATGTGGAATATCTGACCCTAAGGCTAAGGCCGTTTTATTTGCCCAGAGAACTGCAGTGCATCATTGTGAGTGTCCTGTATATCCCCCCTTCCGCTGAGGAGGAGGCTGCACTGAAGGAGCTGCACGACATGATCAACGAGCACGAAAATAAACACCCAAATGCTGCTGTAATTGTTCTGGGAGAGTTTAATCATTGTAATCTCAGGAAAACTATGCCTAAGCTGCATCAGTTTGTAACCTTCCTCATGAGAGGAAATAAAATACTGGATCACTGCTACAGCAATATCAGGATTGCCTTCTCAGCTGAACCGAAACCTGATCTCGGTAAGTCTGACCACCCAGCAATCCAGCTAAAACCCACCTATAACTAAAAGCTCAAGACAAACCCAGTTACAGTCAGGACTATTAACACCTGGACTGACAGTGCAAAAGCCAGCCTGCAGGGCTGCTTAGAGACCACAGACTGGAGCATCTTCAAAGGAGCAGCTAACGACATTCACGAATACACAGAGACTGTTAGCGACTACATAAACTGGTGTACGTCTGTATGTGCCCCTCCCAGGACTGTGCGTAGGTTCCCCAACCAAAAACCCTGGTTTAATGGAGACATAAGATAAGATAAGATAACCTTTATTAGTCCCACACGTGGGAAATTTGTTTTGTCACAGCAGGAAGTGGACAGTGCAAAAGTTATATACTAAAAATTAGAATACAATAAGAATAAAATACTGTACACAACTGTACAGAATAGAATAGATTAAAATAAAATACTATATACAGTAAAATAGAATAAAATATACAATAGGATAAAAATAAAATACAAATTCTATATACAACTGAGTAAAAATACAACTTTGTCAGAAAAGAGTATTGCACTTAGTCTTATTGCACATGTGTGGGTTTGTGTGTGTTTGATCAGTTGAAGTCTTTGTTGTGGAGTCTGACAGCAGTGGGGAGGAAAGACCTGCGAAATCTCTCCGTCCCACACCGTGGGTGCCGCAGCCTGCCACTGAAGGAGCTGCTCAGTGCTGTCAGAGTCTCCTGCATGGGGTGGGAGATGTTGTCCAACAGGGATGACAGCTTAGCCGCCATTCTCCTGTCACTCACCACCTCCACTGGGTCCAGAGGGCATCCTAGAACAGAGCTGGCCCTGCGGATCAGCCTGTTCAGTCTCTTCCTGTCCCCGGCAGAGATGTTGCCGCCCCAGCAGACCACACCGTAAAAGATGGCTGAGGCCACCACAGAGTCATAGAAGGTCTTCAGGAGTGGGCTTTTCACTCCAAAAGACCTCAGTCTCCGCAGCAGGTACAGCCTGCTCTGCCCTTACCTGTAGAGGGTGTCTGAGTTATGAGACCAGTCCAGTTTGTTGTTCAGATGAACACCAAGGTAAAATTAAACTGAAAATCGGGGAAAGGAGGGAGGCCTTCAAGACGGGAGATCAGGCAGAGTACAAGAGAGCCCGCTACGAACTGCAGAAGTCCATCAGAACAGCAAAGAGGGCCCACTCAAAAAAACTTGAAGGCCACTACCTCAACAACAACATACGCAGCATGTGGCAGGGAATTCAAGCTATCACAAACTACAGAGGAACCACAACAACAACCACAGACCCCCGAGACACCACCCTCCCGGACAGCCTAAACACCTTCTATGCCAGGTTTGACAGAGTGTACACTGACTCGCCCTCAAAGACCCCATGTGACCCCACAGAACCCGTCTTCCAGGTGACACACACAGGTACTGAAAGCTCTGAAAAAGGTAAATCCCCACAAGGCTGTGGGACCCGATGAAGTTCTTCCCAGAGTACTGAAAGCCTGTGGGGAACAACTAGCTGGTGTGTACACTGATATCTTCAACCTGTCACTATCCCAGGCTATAGTCCCATGCATTTTTAAATCCTCTATCATCATACCAGTTCCCAAAAGACTAGACACTTCCACTCTGAATGACTTCAGACCAGTGGCCCTCACACCAGTTGCTATGAAGTGTCTGGAAAAAATGGTTCTAACACACATCAACCACATGGTCCCAGAAACGATAGACCCCTTCCAGTTTGCATACCGTCCAAATTGATCAGTGGATGATGCAACAGCATTAGCCCTGCACCACACTCTGCAACATCTGGAAAGTAGCGGCACGTATGTCAGGATGCTCTTCCTGGACTGCAGCTCCGCTTCCAACACCATCTGCCTGGGCAAGCTGATCGAGAAACTGAGGGACCTCAACATCCCAACTCCCACCTGCAACTGGATCCTGGACTTTTTGACAGAGAGACCACAGGTGGTGAGAATGGGAGGACGCGTGTCTGCTGAGCTCACCATCAGCACTGGATCTCCACAGGGCTGCTGCCTCAGCCCTAAACTCTTCACCCTGTACACCCATGACTGTGTCTCCACCCAGGAAAACTCCATCATCATCAAATACGCTGACGACACCACCATCCTGGGGCTCATCAAGGGGGGGGGGAACGAGTCTGGGTACAGAACTCTAGTAGACAACGTTCTTGTCTATGGTGTGGAAAACAACCTCATCCTCAACACGGACAAGACCGAGGAACTAATACTGGACTTTAGGAAGAACCCCCCTCCCCTGCAACCTCTTATCGTCAAAGGGATGGAGGTGGAGAGGGCAAACAGCCACAGATTCCTGGGACTGCAGGTTGCATCAGACCTGAGCTGGATTCTCAACACCACAGCAACAGTGAAAAAAGCCCAGCAAAGGCTTTATTTCATTCGGCTGCTCAGGAAAGCCGGCATGAACCACCGCCCTCTCACCCAGGCCTACAGAGGACTGATAGAGAGCATCCTCACCGCAGGCACCAGTGTCTGGTATGGGAACACTACACAGACAGAGAGGAAGGCTCTGCAAAGAGTCATAAGTCTGCGGAGAGGATCATGGGAACAAAACTTGCCTCCATGGACCTTCTGTACACACAACGCTGCCAAAAAAGAGCAGAGAGATTTGTCAGGGACTCACCCCATCCAGCTCACTCTCTGCTCAGACACAAAAACTTCACATACAATCTTAGACACAACAGAGCGGACAGCATCATCACACACAGAACAAGATTCTTCAATAGCTTCTTCCCTGCAACTGTCAGATTGCTGGCAAAACACAAACACTGAAACATTCACACAACACACAATACGCCACAATCAGACTGATGGCAAACCAAAAACACAGAACACTTAAAACAACACAGCACTACGTAACTCCACTTGAATGTATGATCGGTTCACTGACCAATGGGCAATACACTCACAACAGACTTGTGAAACAGATCTGTGGAACAAACGTGCAATACTGTGAAAAATGTGCAATACTATGAGTGCAATAAGAGGTAGAGAACTACAAACTCTGTACAGTTTTTTCTTTTTCCTTGTATATAGAAAATAGTACGATTACCCCACTCCGGACTTTATTTCTATCCTTCTGCTTTTTCTGTCTTTATATCGTTATATTATTATACTGTTATACTGTTAAAGTGTGATTTGACTTGGAAAGCTGTGCACAAGAATTCCAATGTACATGGACTGTTGGTCCTGTGTGCAAATGGCAAAATAAAAATCTTGAATCTTTAATCTTGACTGTAAAGATCTAAACTGTTCCTTCAGTATTGTCAGGTGATTACTGGAGATGAGCTGCAGGTGAAGAAAGGTGGAGTGTTAGGATCAGTGGAAAAATACACCAAAACACCAACAAAGTCACCGGATCATGACGTTACCTTGAATTATGAGATATATTTCACAACAAAAGCTTAGGCTTGGAAAAAGGAAGTTTGATTTACAAAAGTTCCAGAACAATGACAGACTAAAATTTATATCTAATGCTAACAAACAGCGGCTTTGGCCCACTGCTCTGAGGGCTTCAGTGGAAATAACTTCTTCCTTTTGCGATGTTACAAATTGCACCTGCTGTCTTCTTTCATCATAAAATGGTAAATGGCCTGTATTTATATAGCGCCAAATCACAACAACAGTTGCCTCAAGGTGCTTTATATTGTAAGGTAGACCCTACAATAATACATACAGAGAAAAACCCAACAATCAAATGACCCCCATGAGGAAGCACTTTGGCAACAGTGGGAAGGAAAAACTCCCTTTTAACAGGAAGAAACCTCCAGCAGTACCAGGCGCAGGGAGGGGCGGCCATCTGCTGCGACCCGTTGGGGTGAGAGAAGGAAAACAGCATAAAGACACGCTGTGGAAGAGAGACAGAGATTAATAACAAGTTTGAGGTCTGTTAACACATAGTGTGTCACAGCTGAGCAGCCTGTGTGTTTCAGATGTGAACCCAAATGCAGACACAGGAGAACAGAGCTTGAATTTGAAGGATGGGTTGGTGTATCCTTCGTGGCCCAACATATCTCAGACTCCATAGCACGGCAGTGGGTGTGGATAATTTTGCAGAAAAAAACGGCGGATGGCTGAAGCGAGGCGGCAAAAGAGTAAACTTTTAAAAGTAAGTACTGAATATTATCTCACTTATTTATGTACAAATGTTCAACGATGAAGAACATTTAAACATTATTATTGGCCACATGTCAGCAAAGTTATGTGGCATTAGTGATGTTTGTACTAACTTGGTTTTAAAGCCTTTACTTTAAAGTATACACCGTTTAAAAGTTGACCTTAATCTTACAGAGAATGTGATGATTTTATGGATAATTAAAGTCAGTCATATATCCACAAACACAACAAGCTGAAAGTCAGTGATGCTGCTCGGTTTGCAGTCCTGAATATGACGGCACAAGCAGGATTCACTGCACTGTTAATGTTAGCTATGTTATATTGCTGCCTCTGCTCGGTGGTGTCGAGCCAAACGGACTTTAACGTGTGTTTGAACGAGCTGACGGTTCACTCGTTAAGCTCAAAGAAAGATGCTTTAATCACAGGAGTCACACATGTGTCCACTGGACCATCTGGAACTCTTCTTGTTTAGCACTCGTAATAACACAAACACTAAATCCTCCTTCTCTTGTGCTGTTTTGTAGCAGTGTGTACACCTGAGACTGTCACCTGTCTGTCTGTCCTGCACTCTCTCTCTGTTTCTTTCTCTCTGATCGTGGAATAAAAGTATGAACATGTATTTATAAGTTACACTTGTGTTTGAATCCTGCAGCTTATCCCACATTTGATTTCCATGTGTGACGACTGCAAGTGTCCAGAGTGAGGACAGACTGAGGGACCCACTGCTGCACATCATCTGTGAGGCTTTGCACCCTTGATGATCCACCAGGACAAACTCAGCAGTGTGTGAGGAAGAGGAGGAGGAAGAGCCAGCAGCAGCTGACAGATGGAGAGAATAGACAGACTGTTCCCTGTTTGTGAAGGACTGCTAGGAAAGTTTAACATAACTAATTGTCTGTCCTGAATCAGTCTTATTAGGTAATGTTCAAATAATTTTATCATTCCAGTGTTTTCAGTGTGGGAGAAAGTACTCAGGGCCTTCAAGTTACACACTATGAAAGGCAGCAACAAGTTTAATATTCATAAACTTAAAGTATGTATCAGCAACAGATTTGGTACAGAAATGAAGGCCAACAATCATGTTTTTACAGTCCTGTGGTCTCAGCCTCAGATACTCATCAAATCAAAAATAGCTCATAAACAAACACACAAATGAACAAAAAGATTTTCAGCATCATTGTTGCTAGGCAACCTGAGCAGCGCGGCGGAGGCTAGACCGTCCCATTTCACAAGCCTCGCACTTCCGGCTTTAGCGGTCTTCGAGTACGGGGCCCTTGTAGACCGTTAAAGCTGCGTACTTTAAGGCTGCAGACCCTGAAGTGGGATACAGCCATAGTCAGTGACAAAGAAGAAAAACTCAATGCATTATGGGAATCCCCCAGCAGCCTGCACCGATTCCAGCATAACTAAGGGAGGATTCAGGGTCACCTGGTCCAGCCCTAACTATATGCTTTAGCAAAAAGGAAAGTTTTAAGCCTAATCTTGAAAGTAGAGATAGTGTCTGTCTCCCGAATCCAAACTGGAAGCTGGTTCCACAGAAGAGGGGCCTGAAAACTGAAGGCTCTGCCTCCCATTCTACTTTTAAATACTCTAGGAACAACAAGTAAGCCTGCAGAGCGAGAGCGAAGTGCTCTAATAGGGTGATATGGTACTATAAGGTCATTAAGATAAGGTGGAGTCTCATTATTTAAGACCTTGTATGTGAGGAGCAGGATTTTGAATTCAATTCTGGATTTAACAGGAAGCCAATGAAGGGAAGACAAAACAGGAGAAATATGCTCTCTCTTTCTAGTCCCTGTCAGTACCCTTGCTGCAGCATTTTGGATTAGCTGAAGGCTTTTCAGGGAGTTTTTAGGACATCCTAATAATAATGAATTACAGTAGTCCAGCCTGGAAGTAATAAATGCATGAACTAGTTTTTCAGCATCACTCTGAGACAGGATATTTCTAATTTTAGAGATGTTGCGCAAATGGAAGAAAGCAGTCTTACATATTTGTTTGATATGTGCATTGAAGGACATGTCCTGGTCAAAAATGACTCCAAGGTTCCTCACAGTGTTACTGGAGGCCAAGGTAATGCCATCCAGAGTAAGAATCTGGTTAGATACCATATTTCTAAGATTTTCAGGGCTGAGTACAATAACCTCAGTTTTATCTGAATTAAGAAGCAGAAAGTTAGCGGCCATCCAGGTCTTTATGTCTTTAAGACATTCCTGCAGTTTAACTAATTGGTGTGTGTTATCTGGCTTCATAGATAGATAGAGCTGCGTGTCATCTGCATAGCAGTGAAAATTTATGCTATGTCTTCTAATGATGCTGCCTAAGGGAAGCATGTATAGTGTAAATAGAATTGGTCCTAGCACTGAACCCTGTTGAACACCATAACTGACCTTAGTGTGTGAAGAGGACTCTCCATTTACATGCACAAATTGGAGTCTATTAGATAGATATGATACAAACCACTGCAGTGCAGTACCTGTAATACCTACAGCATGTTCTAATCACTCTAATAGGATATTATGGTCAACAGTATCGAACGCAGCACTGAGGTCTAGCAGGACAAGCACAGAGATGAGTCCACTGTCAGAGGCCATAAGAAGATCATTTGTAACCTTCACTAAAGCTGTTTCTGTGCTGTGATGAGCTCTGAAACCTGACTGAAACGCTTCAAATAAGCCATTCCTCTGCAGATGATCTGTTAGCTGTTTGACAACTACTCTTTCAAGGATTTTTGATATGAAAGGAAGGTTGGAGATTGGCCTATAATTAGCTAAGACTGCTGGGTCAAGAGATGGCTTTTTAAGTAAAGGTTTAACTACAGCCACCTTGAAGGTGTGTTACATAGCCGATTATTAGAGATAGGTTGATCATATTTAAGATCGAAGAATTAATTAATGGCAGGACTTCTTTGAGCAGTTTTGTAGGAATGGGGTCTAAAAGACACGTTGATGGTTAAGAACTCAAAACGTAAATTGTGACACATGTACTAATATTATTTTATTTTTTATTGATATGGCACAAGGTTCAGTTACCTTTGTACAAAAATGGTTAGTAGAATTGTCCTTCAAGGAGCTTCTTTTTACTTTCTTACTTTGAATACATTTCAAATCATTTACTTTTTCGGAGTCAACCAAAACAAAGTCCACTGAAATTGTTCAGGTGGCCGACCCGGGGGCCAGTGACAGAGACAAAACGGGTCCGGAGGCCGGCCACACGGAAGGCAATGGTGGTGACAGAGCAGGTCCAGAGGCCGACCATGTGGGAGGCAGTGGCGGCGGCGACCTCGTTCAGGGGGCTGCCCTCGACGGCGATGACGTCCAGCTAGAGGCCTGGAAAGCGACTGGCAGAGGTGAGGTGATCCAGGCCGAGCTGGATCAGACGGCGGTGTAGCAACCGCAGGACCAGGCGAGGCAGAGGCTGGACCAGGGGATGCTGAAGATGATGCAGAGGCTGGACCAGGCGAAGCTGAAGCTGATGCAGAGGCTGGACCAGGCGAAGCTGAAGATGATGCAGAGGCTGGACCAGGTGAAGCAGGTCCGGATGTGGCAGCTGCGGGGCCGGACGAGGCAGGACCGGACGAGGCAAGACCAGACGAGGCAGGACCAGACAGCAGCGTGGCAGCTGCACGTGGTGGCACAGCAAGCGACAGTGTGGAATCCGCAGACGATGGAGCAGGTGGTGGCACTGCAGGCAGGGGCGTTTTAACAGCTGTTGGAAGCACCGCAGGCGACAGTGTGGAAAATGCAGGTGGAAACACAGGAGGTGGCTGAGTGGAATCAGAGCTGTCAGCGGACTCAAGGTGCTGGAGCGATTCCTCCAACCCTTCATCAAGGACAGATGGCTGAAGCGGCTCCTCTGGTCCCTCAGCGGTGACGGACGGTTGAAGCGGCTCCTCGGGCCTCTCAGCAGTGATGGATGGCTGGGACAGATCAGAACCAGCAGGCGCAAAAACCTCTGGCAGAGACAGATCAGAACCAGCAGGCGGGAAGACCTCTGGCGGGGATGAAGCTGGTTGGAGCTGCGCAGGACAGTGGCTCCTCCTCTGAGCTCTCAACAGGGACCAATTGCTGAGACAGCCCTGTTGAGCTCCCAGGAAAAAAAGGTTGCACTGGCTTCTTAGTGTCCAGGGATCCAGAGTTAATTGAATGTTGAAATTCAGCCTCTGGGGAGGCCCTGGAGAGAATAAAAGTCCCTAAGTTTGCCAGGTCTTGAGGAGGAACAGAAGTCTGTATGGGGCTATCCCTCTCCTGAAAATGAGTGGGTGAAGAAGGTGGCTGAATAGATGGTGGAGCTGATGGTGGAGGTGCAGGCAACACAGGAGAGTGCATTGAGGTCGACTGAACAGGAGAGTGCACTGAGGTCGACTGAGCTGCAGGAGACTGAACGGAGGTCGATTGAGCTGCAGGAGACTGAACGGAGGTCGACTGAGCTGCATGTAGGGATGGGTACCGGTATCATCATTCAAACATCTTCCCTCCTTTCACAAAGCATGTGTTTCAGTCAGCCTGCTGACCCACAGTTTCCCCTCCAATGTGATACTCAGCTTCTCATGAACACAGGCATTTTATCTTCTAAACGCGATTCTGTTTATTTTAGTCATTTTAGCTTAAAAGCTTAAAAGTCATAAAAATGATCATGGAAACAATTGTATCATGTTAAACCTGGAATACCCCCCTTTTTGACACACTCCATGTGTCAATTCACCGGAGCTAGAAATTAAAAGAAACCATTAGTAACATCCAATGTTCCCTCTAAGCTGCGTGCATGTGCAGTTGTGCACTGCTGGCACGTAGGGATGGGTACCGGTATCCGGTGCCATTATGGCACTGGTTCTGACATAAACAGTAGTAAACAGACCGAAAAGCAGCGCACATGTCAGTGCTTTATTTTGGTATTTTTTTCCCTGAGATGTCATACACTTTGGATTCTAGCCAATCATTTTACCTTTGCAAGCTTAGTAGGCGGGCCCAGGTACGTACGTTCTTTTAGAGCAGAGCTACAGATTAAAAATGCCCAAGGCGAAGCGGTCAAAAGTCTGGCTGTACTTCACAGCAAAAGATGCAAACTCAGCAGCCTGCAACAAGTGCTTCAAGCTGATACTGTGATACTGTGCAAAGGAGGTAACTCCTCGAATCTGATGAAACACCTAGCGACGTATAGCATTTTGTTAAAAGCCGTATTTGATAGCTTGCTGCGAGACCTCACACCGAGCATATCTACTGTGGGTGTGGTGCCTGTTATCGGACCCGCGTTAGCAACATCCCCCAAGAACCCGAAGAGTAGAGTCCTGGCCCCTAGCCCTGCCAGTGTAGCAGAAATGATGAGGATGATGATGGCAGCAGCAGCCGTTCTTCTCTGCGTGAGTGGCTTAATGTTGTTCGTGTGTAATTTACGTTGAGTACGCTAACCACGTTATTAAATTAATGCATGTAAGGTGAACAAACACCGTCGTAGTTACATGCGGCTGTCTTCTTGTGTGATGGCAGATACTCCCTTCACTCTGGCCAAAAAGGCTAAAATGACCAAAGAAAAATTGGAAAATAGCTAAACATGAGAGGTTTTTGGACAAAGTTTGTGTTTTTTCCATTGTTTAAGCACTGCTTCCAGCCAAGAGTGAGACCATATATGCCCTATAGCTGCAGAAAAGGCTAACATTGTTATCTTTTTACAAAAAAACAGCTAAACACAAGAGGTTTTTGGACAAAGTGTGTGTTCTCCATTCTTTAAGCACCGGTTCAAGCACCGTTTAAGCACCGGCACCGTTTCAAAAGTACCGGTTTGGTACTGGTATCGGATAAAACCTAAACGATACCCATCCCTAGCTGCAGGAGACTGAACTGAGGTCGACTGAGCTGCAGATTGTAGTGGCGGTTGTGGTGATGGTGGAGCTGGTGATTGAGTGGATGACTGAGCAGCAGGAGACTGAACTGGGGACTGCTGGGCAGCTAACTGAGCTTCTGGCTGGGCAGGTGATACAAAAAATATAGCCCCAGAATAAATAATCCCATGGTCCGAAGAAACGGAAAAAGTGCCCTTTTCACTCACCACAGCCGGCTGTTTTGACATCCTCGGGTCCGGCTGTGGGGTGACGCGCCGGTGGCGTGGCCGTCGCTTCCTCCTCTGTGATGGCTCCAATGGGCTGGGCAACTCCAAGTCTGGCCGGCTGGGCAGCACCTTTCCCCGAGCTGGGTGGGTAAGCAGTAGTGGCTGGGGGGTGAAGATGAAGCTCATTTAGAAAGAAATCCTGAATGAGCGGGTGAAGCAAGTCCAGAAGCCAGGGAAGACCAGAAACTAGTCGTTGGAGCCGGTCGGCTACAGCACGCTAAAACTCCTTTTCCGGATGATCCAGCCACAGGTCACATAACTTATTAACTGAATAAATTATGTTCTCCCTAAGCTCATCAGACGGGGCGAGTGCTGCTGGGTCCATGTACTGGTCGCGTCGTTCTGTCATGGTTGGCTGTGTGGCATGCAGGCAGAAGTGGTGGACCCAAAATGTAGGACTCTTGGAGACGGGATTTAAACTGAAAACACAGCTTTATTGCTGGACAAACTCTTCATAAAATAAAACTCACAAAAGCAAAAACTAGTGATGGCTCGCTTGAAGCTGACGTTCCGGTGCGTGTGTCAAAAAAATCCACACACTGCTTCAGAAGCGATGTGTCGAAGCTTGATTCATTTGGCCAGAGTCACGTGATCAGTGACGTCCGAAGCTTCACTTAGAACCTAGCTGCTTCGGTAGCTGATTCAATGGTTTATAAGGAAGTGAATCATTCACGGGATTTGTGGAGTGTTTTGATGGTGACAGATAGCGAACCACTGATCAATCTACTGAGAGATTTGGAGCCAGCGAGGAATAGAGGAGGTTCTGTTGTGTGGGAGTATTTTGAGTTGATTTTGGTCAATCGGGTGGGTTTTCCAGCTTTGTGTTCTGGCTGTTTGCTTTTGTTTTGTGTGTTTATTTTATCTGAAAACGGGCAAAATTTAAAATGTTAAAAATCTGCTTTTCATAATATAAATATCATTAAATAACTTTAGAAAAACTTCCATTTGACTCTTTACATTTAATGTTATAAAAATATATATTTTATTTTTAAACTAATCTTAAAAGGTTAGTCTGCCAAATGTGCAGCAATTTAATTTTTTTATTTTCTTTAGCTGATAGTTTGTGGGGCCCAGGTAGACTGTATAACTCCATCTCTACCAGTTTCTCTGCACTCCAGCCTCTTCTGTTTCATGTAAAGGGATTTTCCTTAAGGCAGGACAAATTATCTCCACGAAAAGGAACAGGTTCGGCCATCGCACAGTGGAACAAATTCTCTTCTATAATAAAAATGAAAAAGGGTTACCTTAAATGCATCATGTTTTTAATTTGCAAGTTCATAAGCATTTTCCCTTTCCAGTTCACAATCAATTCTACCCCCAGGTCAAAAATATGTATAGGAAAATTTCCCTAATATAATAATATTTATAAATACACCTATCTATTGATTAATTGCATAAGTGCATGGAGGCAGGACCTCAAAGCAGAAGCATACTCCATAATGTGTTGTACATTATTATATGTATATTATATGTAACGTGGTATTTTTCAGTTATTGTATTTGTCAACATCAAGAAGTCACAAGCAAAGAAAGACCACACCATGTTTAAACAAGGAGAGTTTACTGGTCAAAATTACTTATTACACAAATAAACCACTTTTTTTTAAACCCTCCCAAAATACACGTTCAAAGCAACACAACAGTAGCCCAATATCAGACAGAATTCCACTCTGTAGAGTGGGCAATCATAATGAAGCAGTTGGTTTCAAGCTGCTCTTCATATTTTTGGCCAGTAGATGTCACCAGAGAGGACTGTGTTGAAAAGCTTCGAGTCATGAATCGTTTTTCAATACAAGCTTCAGTGCTTCAGAAAGCTTCATTTGGTCATCACTAGCAAAAACAAAACAAGACTCTAAACAGAGGAGCTGGAGGACTGGACATAACAAACACACAGCAAGTTGAGGGTATGACACAACAGAGATCACAGGAAAACGCAGGGCTTATATACACAGGGGAGTAATCAGGGAATGGGCAACAGGAGGGAGACACAGCTGGGAGAAATTAGGCTAACGAGACAGGGAAGAGGTAAAACTGAACACACTGACATGAGACATGAACTTTCAAAGTAAAACAGGAAATAAGAAACAATTCACAAAAACGCAAACTTGACACTGAGAGAGACAGGAAGAATATGACACAAAACAGAGGAGACAGTGACTTAAACTAAAGGCCAGAACACCAAATAAAGTAACGAGAACAAAACCAAGAATAACCCTTAATACAAAATCAAACCAGCACAACTCAAAAACCCAAACAAATCATATATTTAGAAAAACAAAACAGAAACAGAAAAAGCTGGGTCAAAATTGACCCAGAACCGTGACAATTAAAAAATCTTCACAAGAAAAAACAGCTGAATTAAATCTTAAGCACAGTGTGACATGGTTAACTGTATGTGTCTACAGCAGGATTTAATATCCATGAAAAATAAAGGTGGTGTAATGGAAAACTTTGAACATTGAGGCAACCAAGTGATTTCTGAAAAATGTTCATCTGATAGTGTTGGCAACTGTTGAACTTGTCTGTTTGGCTAAACCGGACATGGCAGAAGTTTTCTGTAATCAATCCTTTCATTACTAACATGCTAAACAAGTTCTTAAAAGTTTCATACATAGTTTCAAACATTGGCTTTTCAGGAGACTGAAAAGATTCGGCATGAGCCCCCGCATCCTCAGGACCTTCTATCGCTGTGCCATTGAGAGCATCCTCACTGGATGCATCACCACCTGGTATGGCAACAGCACCGCTTACAACCGCAAAGCTCTCCAGAGAGTAGTGCGGTGTGCTGAACGGATAATTGGAGGTGAGCTTCCCTCCCTCCAAGACATCTACAGGAAGCGGTGCCTGAGGAAAGTGGGGAGGATCATCAAGGACTCCAGTCACCCCAGCCACAAACTGTTCAGACTACTTCCATCAGGAAGGAGGTTCTGCAGCATCCGGTCCCGTACCAGCAGACTGAGAGACAGCTTTTTCCACCAGGCCATCAGACTGCTGAACACGTCATAGACACCTCACCCTCACTACTGGAACTTCAACATTATGCACTCCATACTGTATATAAATACCACTGTTTTGCACATACCAACCTCTGTATATTTTATATATCTTATTTTATTGTTTACTTTATTTCATTTGTAAAACATGTATATACACACTATACACACACACACACACACACACACACATGTAGAAAAACATATTTAGTATACACATTCAGTAATGTATATACCTTTATATATTGTACATATATTTATTACTTTTTAGATTAGCCATTTTATATTTTTCTTGTTTTACGTTATTGTATTTTTGCACAACTCTGTTGCTTGTGAAGCTCGCACACAAGAATTTCACTCGCATGTACTGTACCAGTGTACCTGCACATGTGACGTGACAATAAAAGTGATTTGATTTGATTTGATTTGATTTGGCTTATCAAGTCTAGCCGTTGTTAACAAGACATGGATACGCCCATGAGAATGCCTACCCCAAACAGAAACTACTGTAAATGAGTAGGAAAATCATGCTCAGCTTTTTCTCTCCAATTTCACTCATTTGGTTTTTATAGCTTATGTTCATGAAAGTGCTCAAATTAGTTAAAGGCTTGCCTCTCATTACTTTCAGAGAGAAACATACCAAATAACCCGGAGTAACACATAAAAATAATAGATTTTTATATGTGTTTCTGTTATTCTATAAGTCCAGTCAGGCTCCTGAAGACACAAAGAACAAAAGCAAAAGTCAGTCTGCTGTTAACCCTACACACAAAAAAGTAAGTAAAAATGAACATGAATTCCAAAACAATTAGGATGCTTGGGAAACGATTGGGAGACCCATGGGCTCAGGCAACATGAGAGTATCCGAGTTGGATATTGGATATGTTGTGCGGGACCTTCAGAAATCTCAAGTTCCGGCTCAAGCAGTGCAGCACCCTTGGGCTCATGAGAGAGATTCACAGGCTCAGTGGAAGAGCTGGCTGGTTGTAGTGAGGATGCATTCTGAGGAATCAAATGAGTGGGGAAGCTCTAATCTGAATTTCTTCAAGCGCCCTTTATATAGTTAAAAAAAATGTGTGAAATTATTGGGGACTGATGCAGTTGAGGGTGTTTGTTAGCAATTTCCCTTATGGTGGAGAGTCCCACTGACAGTATGTGCATATCCTCAGTCATAATTCTTTTTCAAACTCTTTGAGATTCTTAGAAACTCTAATCTCAGTTTCTCATCTAGAATTTGTGTCTAGTGTTGGTGTGATGAAGCCCTGTGAATGTGGCAAACTTTTCTGGCTTATTCTGGCCAACCTTTCCAGACAATTTTCATCAAAAAGCAGGCCACTTTACTTGGTATCTTCCTTGTGGAAACACAAACATTGATATTTTCAGTCAGCCAGTGGCTGTAGCTAACCTTCGTGGAGACATTGCTTCATTTGAAACACAATATTCCTTTTTGTGTCAGACATCTGCAGCAGTTTTTGTCACACACACACACACACACACACACACACGGGTCCATAAAACGGGTGACATTTTTGGCCATTAAAAGTAAACTTTTTTGGCTTAAAATGAAAAACTCTACTATTAGAAAAATACTATTCATGATAAAAATCCATATTTTTCCTGACCATAGTTTTTGAATTATTGAAAATAAAGTTATGAAGTTATGAAATAATAATTGTATTAATATCCTAGGTCATAAATCACTCATTTTTACATAAGGGGTTTAATATCCC
Source organism: Oreochromis aureus (assembly GCF_013358895.1). Classification (NCBI taxonomy): domain Eukaryota; kingdom Metazoa; phylum Chordata; class Actinopteri; order Cichliformes; family Cichlidae; genus Oreochromis; species Oreochromis aureus. The sequence goes on from NC_052944.1 coordinate 28,259,711, forward strand.
TCCGTCGGTGTGCTGTTCATTCTGGACTTCCTGTAAGAGCTTTTGGGCTGGAAATTTGTACGAGTAGTATAAAGGCCCTTGGGGGTCATTGTGTGGTGTTTTTGTATTTGTTGGTTTGTTTTTATTTTGTTTTATTTCGCGAGCTAGTTATTAGATGCCACGCAGCCCCTCTCTTTCCGGTGCAGCAAGCAGCAGGTGCACCTCACAAATGGAAGGCGTCCATACTCCCTACAAATGGGCAGTAGAAAACCAATCGGTGCCTATGCAATCCCCAGAATGCACTGGCATGATGTTGGGACAACATGGGTGCAAGCAATGTTCCCTCTAAGCTGCGCGCGTGCGCAATTGTGCACTGCTGGCACGGTCTCTGCGCACAGAAAATCTGTGTTGCGTACAAAAAAAATCTAACCTGAATTGAAATTAAAATTTAAACTTTAACAATTCTGTTTTGAAGTGTTAGTCAGTAAGTGACTGGCTGCTCCCATATGGGATTAGAACGATGCCACCTTATCCTATAGTCCAGCCAATCACGCGATTTACATTCATATATACGCCCCTAATCAACGTGGTTGACAGGCTATGACAGCGTCCTTATGTGCCGACACCGGTGCTTTAGCAAGCAAAGCGGCGTGGCTGATGTGGAGTGAAGCCACGTTAATGACAACGTGTACAACCATTGGAGATGTGAGCAGGACAGACAGAACAATTGACGGGAAAAGTGTGGACTTTATACCAGCTTTTAAATTGTGTTGATAGGCCACGTAAAACCAGAGTTATGATAAAAAAATATATGCAATGTTTGGTTTTCTTCCTGAATACTAAAACAGTAAAAACGGCATTTTATAAGGAAAACGCTCGAAAGTACTCTCCGCCTGTGAGCAAAGACAAAACCAAAAAAACCCCACCCTTTCCTATTGGTCGAAAAATGTACCATCAAAAAGCACCAATCAAAAAATGATATGGCAACATGGCATTTAGTTGTTTAGGAAAGGGGAAGTTTTAGGAGTGACTACAGTGTTTTGAGATGTGAGAGATTTGCGACGTTTAGCGCAAATCTTGTGTAGTTAGTGTGTAGTGTAGTCAATAGTTTTGTTGTGTGTGTCAGAACAATGAGGCGACTGCTGAATGTTACAGGTGTTACAGGAGTGATACATCTCCTGTTGTCAGGCCTGCAGGTATCAGGCTGTTGTTCTCCTTTATCTCATAGTGGACAGAAATTATTTTTTGGAGTGGCACAAAATAATTTGTGTGGCATCAGATTTGATGTAGAACACCTGATTGTTCTGTAAATAGTTTGAAATGTTTATTTGAAAAACGCCTTGGCTACATTTTTAGGTAAACAGCTGCAAAAAACTTTGTTGTTTGCATAACTCAGTTACTTTTTTGAAGAAGTAACTATATAATTAATTGCCCAACATTGGTCATTATATACTGTATTTTGCAGACAGAGTTACAGGACTCTCTCACAGACCACAGACTCATACTCATAATACAAGTCAGAGCTTTATAAAAAAAAAAAAGAAAAAAAAGAAAGAAAGTTGTGTTTTCAAAATTGGAGTTTAAGTTATTTTTACTTCCAATAGTGTTAACATACCACACAGGTCATGAACAAGATTTTTTTAAATTTTCATTGTAAGTGGGCTAAAGCAGTTAATTAACAGTAACATGTAAATGTTGTAATTTGATTATTTTAATAAACCATGTAACTTGGATGGATTCGAATCGTCTAATGTCGCTCACAGTGGTCCAAGGGATCGCTCAAGGAGTTTGTGTGTTCACTCAGACACATGAAAAATTAGAGGGAACATTGGGTGCAAGCAACTTTTTTGCCAATGCCCATGACGCCACCCCCACCATGATGCTACGGCCCATGTTGCCCAAATCAAAAACCACCACCACTTTTTTTTTTTTTGCACAGTCGACGAGCATATCAGGTCACATTTCACTGCCTGTTATACCTGTATAACCATGCACGTGACAAATAAAGAATCTTGAATCTTGACTCTAACTACGCTGCCTTACAAAATGAAAGTAAGTGAGGCACCTCACCCCTTTACGAGAAATCACAGGAACCTGAGTGAAAATGAAAGTCTTCATTTAACAGTATAAAAGTGGTGGTCAGAATACTGGCTGCACTACACTGTCTGAAGAATTCAAAAGAAGCGACTTGTCTACAGAAACAGGAAAACAATCGTACTGCCAATAGTGCAGAAGCAGACTGAGTTAGACCGACAAATCTCTTCCATTTCGGTAGGTTGTTTAATACTTTATTTATTTTTCATAGGGATGTTTGAATGTTGACCCTTATGAAGAGAATATCGAGGGAACAGTTTACCCTGCCCGGGATAGGGTTACCGGGGCCCCGCCCTGGAGCCAGGCCCGGGGAGGGTGCCCGAGGGCGAGCGTCTGGTGGCTGGGCCTTAGTCCATGGGGCCCGGCCGGGCACAGCCCGAAGAGGAGACATGGGCCCATCCTCCCGCAGGCCCACCACCCGCAGGAGGCGCCATAGGGGTCGGGTGCATTGTGTGCTGGGCGGCAGCCAGGAGCGGAGGCCCTGGCGGACTGATCCCCGGCTGCCAAGACTGGCAATAGGGACATGGAATGTCACCTCTCTGGTGGGGAAGGAGCCTGAGTTAGTGCGTGAGGTTGAGAGGTACCGGCTAGATATAGTCGGGCTCACCTCTACGCATGGCTTGGGCTCTGGAACCAGTCTCCTGGAGAGGGGCTGGACTCTGTCTCAGTCTGGAGTTGCCCCGGCAGCCCGCCGGCTGGGGTGGGTATTCTAATATCCCCTCGGCTTGCTGCCGGTACTTTGGGGTTTTTCCCGGTGGATGAGAGGGTTTGTTCCCTGCGACTTAGGGTCGGGGAACGGGTCCTGACTGCCATCTGCGCTTATGCGCCGAGTGGCAGTTCAGAGTACCCAGTCTTCTTAGAGTCCCTGGGGGGTGCTGGAAGGTGCCCCATCTGGAGACTCTGTTGTCCTGCTGGGAGACTTCAATGCTCACGTGGGTAACAACAGCGAGACCTGGAGGCGTGATTGGGAGGAACGGCCTCCCTGATCTGAATCCGAGCGGTGTTTTGTTATTGGACTTCTGTGCAAATCACAGTTTGGCCATAACGAACACCTTGTTCGAACATAAGAGTGTCCATAAGTGCACGTGGCACCAGGACGCTCTAGGCCGCAGGTCGATGATCGATTTTGTAATCGTATCACCAGACCTGCGACCATATGTTCTGGACACTCGGGTAAAGAGAGGGGCTGAGCTGTCAACTGATCACCACCTGGTGGTGAGTTGGATCAGGTGGCGGGGAGGACGCTGGACAGACCCGGTGCACCTAAACGCGTGAGTGAGGGTGTGCTGGGAACGTCTAGCAGAGGCCCCAGTCCGCGAGATCTTCAACGCACACCTCCGGCAGAGCTTCAACAGCATTCCGAGGGAGACTGGGACATTGAGTCCGAATGGACCATGTTCAGCGTCTCCATCGCCCGGCTGCTGCATTGAGCTGCGGCCGCAAGGTGGTTGGTGCCTGCCGTGGTGGTAATCCCGAACCGAATGGTGGACACCAGAGGTGAAGGGAGCCACCAGGCTGAAGAAGGAGTCCTATCGGGCTTGGTTAGCCTGTGGGACTCCGGAGGCAGCCGACAGGTATCGACAGGCCAAACGGAATGCGGCTCGGGCAGTGTCTGAAGCAAAAACTCGGGTGTGGGAGGAGTTCGGAGAGGCCATGGAAAAAGACTTTCGGACTGCCTCGAAGAGATTCTGGCAAACCGTCAGGTGTCTCAGGAGGGGAAAGCGGTGCTCTACCTGCACTGTGTATAGTGCTGGCGGAGCGCTGCTGACGTCGACTGAGAAAATTGTCAGGCGGTGGAAGGAATACTTCGAGGACCTCCTTAATCCCACTGACACGTCTTCCGAGGAGGAAGCAGAGTCTGGGGATGAGGGAATGACCCGCCAATTTCCGGGGCGAGGTCACTGAGGCAGTTAAACAACTCCTTGGTGGCAGAGCCCTGGTGTTGATGAGGTCCGCCCGAGTTCCTGAAGGCTCTGGACGTTGTAGGGCTGTCCTGGTTGACACGCCTCTACAATGTTGCGTGGAGATCAGGGGCAGTACCCTGGATTGGCAGACCGGGTGGTGGTCCCCATCTTTAAGAAGGGAGACCGGAGGGTGTGTTCCAACTACAGGGGGATCACACTCCTCAGCCTCCCTGGGAAAGTCTATGCCAGGGTGCTGGAAAGGAGAGTTTGTCCGCTAGTCGAACCTCGGATACAGGAGGAACAATGCGGTTTTCGTCCTGGTCGCGGAACACTGGACCAGCTCTTTATCCTCTCAAGGATACTTGAGGGTGCATGGGAGTTTGCCCAACCAGTCTACATGTGTTTTGTGGACTTGGAGAAGGCATTCGACCGTGTCCCTCGGGGTGTCCTGTGGGAGGTGTTGCGGGAGTATGGGGTGTCTGGGCCATTCGATCCCTATACAACCGTTGCAAGAGTTTGGTTCGCATTGCCGGCAATAAGTCGGACTCGTTCCCGGTGGGTGATGGGCTCCGCTAGGGCTGCCCTTTGTCACTGGTTCTGTTCATAATTTTTATGGACAGGATTTCTAGGCGCAGCCAAGTGGCGGAGGGCTTTCACTTCGGTGGCCTCAGAATCTCATCTCTGCTTTTTGCGGATGATGTGGTTCTGTTGACTTCATCAGGTGAAGGCCTCCAGCTCGCACTGGAGCGGTTCGCAGCCGAGTGTGAAGCAGCGGGAATGAGGATCAGCACCTCCAAATCTGAGGCCATGGTTCTCAGCCGGAAAAGGGTGGAGTGCCCACTCCGGGTCGGGGATGAGTTCAAGTATCTCGGGGTCTTGTTCGCGAGTGATGGGAGAAGGGAGCCGGAGATCGACAGACGGATTGGTGCTGTGGCTGCAGTGATGCGGACGCTGCACCGGTCCGTCGTGGTGAAGAGGGAGCTGAGTGTAAAAGCGAAGCTCTCAATTTAGCGGTCGATCTATGTCCCTACCCTCACCTATGGCCACGAGCTGTGGGTAGTGACCGAAAGAACGAGATCGCGGATACAAGCGGCAGAAATGAGCTTCCTCCGAAGGGTGGCTGGCCTCTCCCTTAGAGATAGGGTGAGAAGTTCGGCCATCCGGGAGGGGCTCAGAGTAGAGCCGCTGCTCCTCCACATCGAAAGGAGCCAGTTGAGGTGGTTCGGGCATCTGACAAGGATGCCTCCTGGGCACCTCCTGGGTGAGGTGTTCGGGCATGTCCCACCGGGAGGAGGCCCAGGGCAGACCCAGGACACGCTGGAGAGATTATATCTCTCGGCTGGCCTGGGAACGCCTTGGTGTTCCCCCGGATAAGCTGGAGGAGGTGGCTGGGGAGAGGGCTTCTCTGCTTAGGCTGCTGCCCCCGCGACCCGGCCTCGGATAAAGCGGATGAAGATGGATGGATGGATGTTTCTGTTATGTGGATGATAAGGAACACCAGATGTTAACTAGTGAATTCACCAAGCTGCTTTTTTCAGTGATTATCAATGCAATAGTCTAGTCTGCAATAAGCAAAAGATTTCTTAAGAAAGGCTTTCATTCGTTGTAGACTTACAGTCTGATTATTGGGTTAAGAAGAAGTATGCTTCAGCACACATTAGTTTAACGCACTGTGCTGACTAAATTGCATTATGTGCATTTTGGGGTTGGTATAGAACAATAACAGGGTACAAGTCAGATGAAATTGGATAGAAAACTATCCAAATCAGACAGGATGGATATACTTAATACAAGAATAATAAGATAAGGAGAAGAGAGTTTTACTTGAAAGAACTGTTTAACAAACACTTTGAAGAGCGGAGCAGAGCTGTCATGTGCAGGCCTACTTTAAATTAAAACGCATGTGAAATCATCCACAAGTGTAAACCAAGCTTTACAAATGTATACAATGATTTCTATGTAACCTTTGAAGACTCACACATGCATGCTTCAATTCCCACACAATTACTAAGGAACACATGTAAAAGCATTTCACGAATGCATACATCCAAACCTGAATAAATACTGATCATTTACACACAATTTATTAAGTTCAGCTTCACGAATCTGATCATTTTGACTTTCAAAAACCTGTCTATATGTACAAATGTCTAAAATAAGACATACAGGTCCTTCTCAAAAAATTAGCATATTGTGATAAGGTTCATTATTTCCTGTAATGTACTGATAAACAGACTTTCATATATTTTAGATTCATTACACACAACTGAAGTAGTTCAAGCCTTTCATTGTTTTAATATTGATGATTTTGGCATACATAACTCATGAAAACCCAAAATTCCTATCTCAAAAAATTTGCATATTTCATCCGACCAATAAAAGAAAAGTGTTTTAATACAAAAAAGTCAACCTTCAAATAATTATGTTCAGTTATGCACTCAATACTTGGTCGGGAATCCTTTTGCAGAAATGACTGCTTCAATGCGGCGTGGCATGGAGGCAGTCAGCCTGTGGCACTGCTGAGGTGTTATGGAGGCCCAGGATGCTTCGATAGCGGCCTTAAGCTCATCCAGAGTGTTGGGTCTTGCATCTCTCAACTTTCTCTTCACGATATCCCACAGACTCTCTATGGGGTTCAGGAGAGTTAGCAGGCCAATTGAGCACAGTAATACCATGGTCAGTAAACCATTTACCAGTGGTTTTGGCACTGTGAGCAGGTGCCAGGTCGTGCTGAAAAATGAAATCTTCATCTCCATAAAGCTTTTCAGCAGATGGAAGCATGAAGTGCTCCAAAATCTCCTGATAGCTAGCTGCATTGACCCTGCCCTTGATAAAACACAGTGGACCAACACCGGCAGCTGACATGGCACCCCAGACCATCACTGACTGTGGGTACTTGACACTGGACTTCAGGCATTTTGGCATTTCCCTCTCCCCAGTCTTCCTCCAGACTCTGGCACCTTGATTTCCGAATGACATGCAAAAGTTGTTTTCATCCGAAAAAAGTACTTTGGACCACTGAGCAACAGTCCAGTGCTGCTTCTCTGTAGCGCAGGTCAGGCGCTTCTGCCGCTGTTTCTGGTTCAAAAGTGGCTTGACCTGGGGAATGCGGCACCTGTAGCCCATTTCCTGCACACGCCTGTACACGGTGGCTCTGGATGTTTCTACTCCAGACTCAGTCCACTGCTTCCGCAGGTCCCCCAAGGTCTGGAATCGGTTCTTCTCCACAATCTTCCTCAGGGTCCGGTCACCTCTTCTCATTGTGCAGCGTTTTCTGCCACACTTTTTCCTTCCCACAGTCTTCTCACTTAGGTGCCTTGATACAGCACTCTGGGAACAGCCTATTCATTCAGAAATTTCTTTCTGTGTCTTACCCTCTTGCTTGAGGGTGTCAATGGTGGCCTTCTGGACAGCAGTCAGGTCGGCAGTCTTACCCATGATTGCGGTTTTGAGTAATGAACCAGGCTGGGAGTTTTTAAAAGCCTCAGGAATCTTTTGCAGGTGTTTAGAGTTAATTCGTTGATTCAGATGATTAGGTTAATAGCTCGTTTAGTGAACCTTCTCATGATATGCTAATTTTTTGAGATAGGAATTTTGGGTTTTCATGAGTTATGTATGCCAAAATCATCAATAATGAACTTTATCACAATATGCTAATTTTTTGAGAAGGACCTGTAACATGTCTCTTGCTCACCCACAAAAGCTTAAATATGCTTAAATGCGCCCAATACATACAGATCTCCAGAAAAAAAATCTCCAGATCTGCAGCTCTGAACCGCATAACAACAGTTTTTTTTAAAAAGTAGGTTTTGACAATTTTCTTAGTTGAATATTTTTTTCACATCTAGTTTAGTTTTTTAAGTTTAGTTTTAGTTAAGTGTGTGTTTTCATTTTCACAAAAACTATTTACCTAATGGCTTCAGCATTCACTTTTTGACAAAATGTCTTTAATCTGCAGAAAACATTTGTGCACTAAATCGTCTGATGCAAACTACTATAAAAGCTGTATAAGAAATCACATAAACTTGAGTAAAATTGAAAGTGTTCAAGTAGAGCTGGGCGATATAAGATTTTTTCATATCACGATATGTTTTTTTCATTTCAGGCGATAACGATATATATCACGATATAAGCCAAATAACTATATTTGTAAGATTTAAATGTGCCGTTGCTCACAAGTAAAATGTGAAATAATCAGCAGCTTGTTTTGATTTAAATATTTATTTCCCATAATAAGTTCAACAGGGTAGATGTACTTAAGGAACATGAGACTTCAGTTTCAGACAAATAAAGGCAAATATTGCAAACTACACAAAAGGCAGCCGCTAAAGCGTTTAAGTTTCAAAATAGAACAAACAAAACAGACTACTAAATTGTCAATTCCACTTAGAAACAAAATATTAATTCTAAAACATAAATCTTAGTTGGTTTTACAGAAGAACAGACAAAATTGACTAACTTTTGTCAATATCAAATAAACTGAGAACTAAAAGGAAATTCTCAATCTCTCCTTGTTGTATAGCTTAGCTTTTCAAACAGTTTTAACAGTTACTTTAGTCTGACAAAAGCCGAATGACGAATCAGCGCTTTCAGTCAGAGATTGAGCATGCACCGCTTTATTGTATTTCCAGACTTGCTTTCGGCACAATTTACAGTGCGCGCTACTCTGTTTTTTGTCAGACTTGAAATAGCAGAAATACCTTCACACTACGGAACTTCTATGGCCCTTCCATTCGACAAGCTCTCCGGCATTGGAACCATTATCTGTTTTCTCTTTGGTAACTTTCGGTCACGCTCTCGGTTGATTTTTCTCTAGTCGGCACACTCATTTCCTCCATTACCCGGGCAGCACGGTGGCTGACTGCTTCCCAAACAAATACACATGTGCGGCTTTGCAATTGTGCTGTACGTAACAAGTCACGTGACGTGACGCTGCGGCTGTGATTGGTTCGGCTCTGCGCTACTTAATTTGGATTGGCTGTTCTTGTTTTTTTAAGAGAGCAAGAGAGATGAGGCCTATCGCAATAGTTCAATTTTTCTATCGAGAAAAAGTTATTTCGCAATACATATCGTTATCGTTCTATCGCCCAGTTCTATGTTCAACTCACAGTTTGTACCACACCTAAGGTCCACTGCACTGCTTTACAGAACGAGAGGAAAGGAGGCACTATACACCTTTACAAGAAATCACATGATCCTGAGTGAAATAGAATGTGTTCATCTAACAGTGTAAGAGGAGTGGTCAGAATCCCTGCTGCACTACACTGCCTGAGGAATTGAAAGGAAGTGACTTATCAACAGTAATAGTATAACAATTTTATTACTAATAGTGCAGAAGCAGAAAAAAGTTATGTTTTATTTAGCTACTCAGCTTTTCAATCAAGTGTGCAGAACATATGGCCACAGATCCGATGATATAATGACAAAATCGATCATCAACCTGTGACCTAGTTTGTCCTGGTGCCAAGTGCACTTATGGACAATGTATGAACATGGTGTTTGTTAATGTTACTTGCCCTGAAGTCTAATAATAGAACATCACTTGGGTGCAGGCAGGCTGTTAACCCCATGCTTTTAAATTCATACTGTATTAAAGGACAAAAATAGTTAAAAACCACAATTCAAAACCCTTATTAACACAAAACAATTGTTTTGTGAACCACATGCTTTAGGGCACAGGGCTGCAAATGAGTATGAAAATCATGCTCAGGGTTTTACTCATTTGCTTTCTATTGCTTATATTATTAAAAGTACTCAAATTGTTTGTGAGATAAGGAGAGAAACAGAGATATTGTTCTCTTGAGATGTGTTTGCAATAATGTATTTTGATGTTTTTTCTCTTTTTATCATCATTTGTAAAAAAGGAAAACAAGGATGAAGTTGTTAAACTATACTGTGAGGAAGTAAATGACCCTCCATCAGTACCAAGTTCTACCTGTAGGAACGATTGTCAGCAGATGGTTACAGGAGGTAAAGTCAAGCTTTATGCTTTTTATTGCCACAGCAGAAGGACATGATATGATGTGACTTCTGTAAATAAAACCATTAATATGTTAATATAATGAGTATTACTATTATTATCCCTACAGTTACTTGTTGTCACATCAAGACAATACTGTTTAATATCGACAGTGAGCAGTGTTGGGGAGTAACGGAATACATGTACCGCCGTTACGTATTTAAAATACAAAATATGAGTAACTGTATTCCGTTACAGTTACCGTTTAATAATGACATACTATTAATAAGAAGAGGCACCTCAGTCAGTTATGATGTGAGGTGGATGATTGTTAAAAGTAGTCTGATTCAAGCTTAAGGTTTGCTCAAACTCAGTACAATGATAAATGAGATGAAGAAAATAAAGAAAATATCAAATCTAATCAAGTGCATAGAGACACTTGACCTGCTTGTAAACCTGTCATCTTAGATGAGACTTTGTTAAGATGAAGAGCAAACCTATACTAACAACTAATGAGCCAAACCCTGTATACAACAGCTAAAGCTACAAGATTGAGGAGCTGAATTAAATATGTGGACACTACCAAGCTAATGAGGAGCGGTGACGCGCATGGAGATTGTTGCTTTCGGTTTAGAGTGTTGTTGAGCTTTATAACTATTGTTTGCAAATGTTGCTAAATGCCTGTGACTGAGATGCTGGTTTTGCTCACTACAATTGTATAAATAGAGTTTGAATTCAGTACTGTGGATGTATAGTAAGTGACCACTATATATCTTTCAGTAGTAACCTCTCTTGAGGTTACTACTGATGCTGGTGTGTTTTAGTTTTTTCTCCAGTTTATGTGTGTGTTGTGAGAATGATTAGAGGTTTCAGTTGTTGGACTTGCTCTTTCTGATTATGAAAAGCATGTCTGAAATACTAGTATGAAAGCATATTTTGAGTGATTTTAACTGTGTGAATGCTGTGAGTAGTAGGTTTTGAGTGATTGGGTGTGATTTGTACAGAAATAATAAAGAATAAGTAATAATAACACTACAAAGGTTCATAGTAGAGTGAGTGAACAAGTGGAAGTTTGAGAGAAAAGACAGTGTGTGTGATTATTCCTGATGTCTGAAAGGGCTCTATTTAGAAGTGTGAGCGTGACATAAAGGTGTATTGTTTTTGGATCAAGATTTAGTAGAATTAAAGAGGGTTTATAGACTATGAATACAAAGAAAAACAAAAGAGTTCGATTAGTCTGCAGAAACAGGAAATATGTGTGCCTGTGGTGTGTCAAGACAGCTCACAGAGAGAAACAGACGAGTTAAACTCTAAGAAGATGAAGCGAATGAATGTTTTAAGAAAAGTAATGAAAATGATATTAATTGTATGCTTTAGTGTGTCAATACAGGTGGATTTCTCCCAACCTGGAACCTTGAGTACAGCGACAAAAGCATAGATTAATTGGGAAAGTGCGAGTGCGAGAATGCAGGGTATAATTGGGTTGAAATTGAAGGCTGAACTCATGATTGTTTAGAGATGTCCGCCATGTCATAAACAAAAGAAGGTAAAAATAATGACAGAAATAATTGACAACTATATTAATGAATAGACAACACATACGCGAATTGTTATATGTGAAATTATTTTTGGAAAGAGTCAGAAGTGAGATAATTTAGAGCTCAGTGATAAGATGCATGAATTAAACCTTATTGTAACAAACACTTGCAATGAAGGGAGCAGCTTACACTCAATTAATATGAACGCTAAGCCTTGATGCCATAGGCAATTTGTTTTGTTTTTGTTTGTTTGTTTTGTAAGTTTGAAAAACAAATTTGTGATCATACTTGTGGATCACAGTGACACGTAATGATTAGGCATATGATTTGTTGATGCCTAGTTTTAGAGCTGTGAGCTATGAACTGTAAGCAATGCAAAGTTAGAAGTTTGACACATGCCAGACAACTTTCCTATGTAGGCATTTTGCTTTCACAGTCACACATCAGAATTGAGAAGTGTGGACAGTTAAACCCCAGCACACTTCTCCCTACTTTGCAAGATGGTGTCGCACACTGCTGTATAAAGAAGCTAGATGAGGAAACAAAACCACGCGCTGACCTTTACAGCACACCACAGGTTTCGTTAACATCTTTGTAGACGGTTCAGCATCCAAAAATAGCCTTGGGCGGAACTGTGTAGGTTATGCGGTAACCACAGTAGACACAATTTTAGAAGTAAAAGCACTAACTTCCTCACACTCTGCACAGAGCGCAGAACTTACAGCTGTTACACGTGCCTGTCAACTGCATGAGGGACAAAGCATAAACATATACACTGACAGCCAGTATGGCTTTGCAGCTGAACATCATTTTGCAAAAATTTGGCAGAATAGAGGGATGGTTAGTGCAACATGGAAATCTTTTAAAGGCACTGTTGGAAGTGATAATATTGCCAAAACACTTAGCATTATGTAAATGTGCTGCACACCGGAAAGGCAACTCAGAGGTCACTAAAGGCAATAACTTCGCAGATCAAGCCGCAAAAGCAGCATCACAACAAACTACAGACACATTAATGTCTGACACCTCAATGCAAATACCACTTGATGTGCTTATAAATGAACGAAAAGCCGCACCAACTACAGAACAAAGGAAATGGTTAAAATGTGGAGCACAGCTAGAAAATGATTTGATGACTTGTAATGGCAAACCAGTACTACCAAAATCCCTACACAAATCAGCAGCATTATTGACACACGGTTTCAATCATGTGTCAACAGGAGGGAGGGGTGGTAGATAAAATTTCGGAAATTTGTCAGAACATGCATGATTTGCCAAAAACATAATGCGCATAATGCACACCACCTCATCCTTTTCATACAATCCACATGGATTTTATCGAGCTAAATGAATGCCAAGGCTCAAAATACGCTCTAGTGATCATAGACGTATTCTCAAAATGGCCAGAAATCTATCCAGTAAAAAAAGCAGACGCCATCTCAGTAGCAAAATGTTTGTGCAACCATTTCATTCCAACATATGGCATCCCCACTCTGATAAGATCAGACAATGGCACATATTTTGTTAATGAAGTAATCAGTAAGGTCTCTGAAGCACTAGGATTTAGCATCAAACACCACTGTGCTTACCACCCACAAAGTGCCGGACTAGTGGAAAGAACTAACGGCACAATAAAACAGAGACTGAGAAAATGCATGGAAGAAACAGGGAGACCATGGTCTGAGTGTATAGGCCTGGTAAAAATGTGGATGAGACTGACACAAAGTTCTCAGAAACTCACACCTTTTGAAATCATTCACGGTAGACCATTTCCACTACCAATTACAAGTGAGCCTATAGATAAGTCAATAAGAGAAACTACACTAGCTACACACGAATGGATGACTAAATTACTTGAAAACAAAGAGATTGTTCTAAACAACCAACTGCCGAGTGATATCTCTCCAGTGTCTTGCAGGTTGAAACCAGGTGATTGATCAAAGTACTCCAAAGGAAAAATTGGAGTTCACCAAGGTGGGAAGGTCCTTGTCAAGTGCTACTCACCACACCAACTGCCTGCAAAATAGCAGAAAGACCGTCCTGGATTCATCAAAGCCACTGCAAAAAAGTGAGTGACAACCTAGACGTTTAGACGCTGACACCCCTAACTCCTGGTGATCTATTGGTGAAGGGAGGGCTGATCGGGTACACCCCGCCCTCTACTTCTTGCCGGTGGTCTACTCATCAGAGGTCACAGGTGTGTCTGGTCATCGGTCATCAGGAAGACGCTCGAAAACAATGGGAATTTGAGCCACACCCTATGCTACCGCCAAGAGAACGGATCCATGCCAATGGAAAACACGACAAACTGCAAAGCAGTACAGACACACGCTCCTGGAGGACCAGTGAAGAGCAGCAACATCTCGAATGGCACCTATTGGGAGCAAGGAATGGCCTGGCTCTGTGGCCAACGAGCCTATTTTATCCTTCCTAGGAATTGGACAGGTCAGTGCGCTCCCATTTTCATATCTGACCACACTTTCAAGATAACCATGGACGCCACGTCAACATCAACGTCAACAACAAGGAAAAGACGAAGCACCTCAGACCTCAAGCAGCATGATTCCATATGGGGTTCCGATGTCCCAGAGGAATTTAAACTTTGGACTGAAAGACAAAAGGTTGCTCACGCACTCTTCCCATGGGTGGGGGTAGGAAAACACGCTTTAAGAATAGAGACTCTAAACTACCGTTTTGGACTTTTTCTGAATGCTTCATGTAAAATCAACGACGAACAGGATCAAGAAATTGACGCTCTGCGCATTGCAGTAATGCAACACAAGGTAGCATTGGACATGATTCTCGCCGAGAAAGGAGGACTATGTGTCCTCTTTAACAACACATGTTGCACATACATTCCAGATAATGTGCACTCATCCAACATGACTGATGCTCTGAAAACACTCAGACAACTTCGGGATGCACAACAACGAGACTATGCCACAAATACAGAAGACTGGCCATAGACAAGTGGCCATAGACTGATACAATGTTAGTGAGTTGCTATGTACATATATAGAAGAAAAGATCAAACAACAGGAGGGAATGTTAAGGGATTTTATTAGGATTTTAGGATTTTTATTATGTTATGCTTAAAAGTACATTTCATTATCTAGATGTGTTTGCTCTTTTAGTATTCAGCTTAAATAGAGAAGTTACGCTCTGTTCAACAGGAAGCCTGCATGCAGCACAGTTCTATTTTATCTCTTCCTGTACATGCTACATGAATATGCTTGAAGTATAAATAAAGCCTGACAACTGTTCCAGGGTGTGAGTCTCCGTTGAGTCTCACCCGTGTACACGTTAACCTGTCTGAGTGTCATTTATTCCGACCTGAGTTGCACTGCAGGAAAACTCCTGACAATTTCTGTGGATGTGTGTGAGTGAGCGTGAGCATTTTGAGTGAGTTACGGATCAAGTTGAAGAGGAGCGTGTGTGTACCCCCGTCTTGGACCTTCCCTTCGGACCCCGCTCTACTCCCTGGAGCCCCGTGTTATCTGTCCCACTGTATATATGTATATATTCTCACTTGGTGTCACATTGTAAATAAACCCTCACCTTCTCTCTAAACTTCGGAATCCTGCGAGTGAGTCCTCTGCCTACTAATCTGTGACATTAATGAACCTATGCATTTTCATGTAACCTCAATAAAGAGCAGTGTTATGAGGGAGTAGACGAGAGCAAGGTCAAGCGAAGCAACGGCGCTCGTCCAGTTCTCTCCCTCGTGCACGAGTAACACAAAGAACTTTGGTGACTTGTGTCTTGCTTTAGCTGTTGTAGTAAAATTGTCTCGTTCCAGTGAGAGGTTGTGCTAGACAGACCCATCACATACCCTAAAAGACTGGCAGCTGTAATTGCAGCAAAAGGTGGTTCTACAAAGTATTGACTCAGGGGGCAGAATAATTACGCACACCCCACTTTGCAGTTATTTATTTGTAAAAAATGTTTGGAATCATGTATGATTTTCGTTCCACTTCTCATGTGTACACCACTTTGTATTGGTCTTTCATGTGTGTCAATAGAAAATTGTACTTAGTAGTAATTATAGTCTTTTAATAATATAAGTTTGCATATGATAGAATACTGCATGATGACCTCTTTATGTGTCAGACTGTTGTTTATGGTTCACTGTGACCCGCTATCATGCAGGGAAGGAGCAGTACCTGCTAGATAAGAGCTTAACAAGCAGTTTCACTTCGTACCAGGTAGAGGAGCCTCTCCTGGCACGCATGCACGCACACACACACACACACACACACACACACACACACACTCCAATGTTTTGATCAAATGCACCTACTGTTGTATATAAATAAAGACCAGGGCAGTGGCAGAGCGCGAGTCCCGGAGCCCTCACTCTCGTGCGGGTGCTCTGTGACTGCTCTTGCATGCAAGTAAAACTGTGTGTTTCTCCTCTCTGATTCTCAAAGTGTTTAAGAATATATCTCTTGACAACGTGGAATTCCAATAAAATTGATTCATGTTTGTGGCTGTAATGTGACAAAATGTGGAAAAGTTCAAGGGTGCCAAATACTTTTGCAAGCCACTGTATCTATAAAACTAAATTTTAAATTAAACTTTTGAAGGACATTACACCGTTGTCCAGTATTGTTTTTTTTGTTTGCATGTTTGTGTGGAACATAAAGTTCTTGTAATGCTCATGTTTACTATTGACTGAAAAGGCAGTCAGAATCCCCTCTGCGCTACACTGCCTTACAAAATGAAAGGAAATGAGGCATTACACACGTGTACAAGAAATCACATGATGCTGAGCGAAAATGAAAGTGTTCTAACGGCATAAAAGGGGTGTTCAGAATCCACGGTGCACTACACTATGAAGAATTTAAAGGAAGTGAGTTATATACAGCAATAGTACAACAGTTTTACTGCCAGTAGTGCAGAAACAGAATAAGTTTGACCGACAAATCTCTTCTGTCTCGGTAAGTTGTTTAATGCTTTTATTTATTTATTTATTGTTCATAGCAATGTTTCTGTTATGTGAATGATACGAAAGACCAGATGCTAACTAGTGAATTCACCAAGCTGCTTTTTTCACTGGTGATTATCAATGCGGCAGTCTAGTCTGCAATAAGCAAAAGATTCCTCAAGCAAGGTGTACATTGTTTGTGGCCTGTGATTTTTGGTTTATGGCTGAGCCTTAAATCTTTCAACGATAAAAACAATCTAACAATATCTATCAGCACACATTAGTCTAACACACTGTGCTGATTAAATTGCAGTATGTACATTTTTGGGTTGCTGTAGAACGATAAGTCACAAGTCAGATATAGTGGGCCAGATATTATGATGATGGTTATAACTGAACACTGGGAGAAAAAGAGTCGTGTGTGTGTGTGTGTGTGTGTGTGGGGACGGGTATTAACATCTTCATGGGGACCAAAAATTGGTAGTTTACTATACTTGTGGGGACCAAAATCCCGGTCCCCACGAGTTTGAAGGCATTTTTGAGCCTCAAAATGTGGTTTTAGTGTCAGGGTTACAATTAGGTTATGGTTAGGTTTAGGGTAAGGGTCAGAGTTAGGCATTCATTTTTGATGGTTAGGGTTAGGGTAAAGGGCTAGGGAAAGCATTATGTCAATGAGATGTCCCCACAAGGATATAAATACACACACGTGTGTGTGTGTGTGTGTGTGTGTGTGTGTGTGTGTGTGTGTGTGTGTGTGTGTGTGTGAATTTGGAGAGGATGCATATACTTAATACAAGAATAATAGGATAAGGAGAAGAGAGTTTTACTTGAAAGAACTGTTTAACAAACACTTTAAAGAGCAAAGCTGAGCTGTCATGTGCAGGCCTACTTTAAATTAAAAGCATATGAAATGATCAAGAAGTGTAAACCAAGCCTTTGAAATTTGTACAGTGATTTCTGTGTAACCTGTGTAACATACGCATGCTTCAATTCCCACACAAATACCAAGCAATCTGACCACACATAAAAGCATTTTACAAATGTGTAAATCCAAACCTGAATAAACACTGATCATTTATGCACAATTTATCAAGTTCAGCTTCACGAATATGACCATTTTGACTTTAAAAAACTTTTCTGTATGTACAAATGTCTAAAACTACACATAACATGTCTCTCGCTCACCCACAAAAGCTTAAATATGCCTGATATTCACAGATTACGTGGCATGCTCACGAGAGGTCTTGAGGCACATTTCAGGCTGCCAGCAAGTCTCAGCATGAAACAAATGTGTACAAGTCACTGCCTGTAAATCATGTTGTATGTCCAATAATAGAACAACACTTCAGGGAGGCTGTTAAACACACACTTTTAAATTCATACTGTATTAAAGGGCCAAAATATTTAAAAACCACAATTCAAAAATCTTATTAACACAAAACAATTGTTTTGTGAACCACATGTTTTAGGACACAGGGCTAAAAAGGAGTATAAAAATCATACTCAGGTTTCACTCATTTGCTTTGTATTGCTTATGTTATTGAAAGTACTCAAATTGTTTGTGAGATCAAGGGGAAAAACAGAGATATTGTTCTCTATAGATGTGTTTGCAATAATGTATTTTTTTCTCTTTTTATCATCATTTGTAAAAAAAGGAAAACAATGATGAAGATTTAGTACATGACCTCCATCGGCACCATGTTCTACCTGCTGGGGTGACTGTCAGCAGATTGTCACAGCAGGTAAAAGTCCGCTTTATACTTTTTATTGCTACAGCACAAAGACACAATATGATTTGAGGTCTGTAAATGAAACCAAATAATAATATTATTAATATTACTATTATTATCCTCACCTTTTCTTGTTGTCATGTGATGACAATAATGTTTAATGCCAGCAGTGAGTTAGTGTCTCTGCATTTGGACACTCATGCGGGTGAATGTGAGAACTACACAGTGACCACATCCAGAGAGGCGGAAACTGAGCAACAGACATGAAGACCTCGGAGCCCAATAAACTCAAACCAGAGGAAGAAAAAGCCAGCTGGGCCCCTGAAGACATGAAGGATGAAAGCAAAGGTCAGTTTGTTGTTACCCACACACACACACACACACACACACACACACACACACACACACACACAGTAAATGTTAACACCAATTACAAAACCAGATGGCATACTGGTTAAGTTGTAAATAACAGCACAAATGCAATAACTTTTAAATCTCACATCCTTAGTGACAGATCTGGAGAGCTTATTGGAAGAACTGGACTTGACGCAGTGCTACACAAAGAAGCTATCACTCAGCAGAATACTAGAGATTGATATGAAGACCATCACTGATGAACCTGCCAGGCGTAAATCAGACCTTCCATGGTATTTTCTAAAGAAAGTAATGATGATTAATATCACTGCTAGGAATGTGAAATGTACATCACAGTGTGAGTCAAACAATGATGATGAATCAGGGAGTACAGACCTAGATCTTGATAATATGATCGACAGTCCAAACAAAGGCAACATGGTGAACCCCCTCGACATAATCACTGCTCTCTTTCTGTGTTTTGATGGTTTTGTACAGCAGGAAATGGCACTAAAAATGTCCATGTGTCAGTTCTCTGTCCCTCTGCTGCTTCCCAATTGTGACACAGGACAGTGCACACTCATGCTGTGGGCCATGAGAGACATTGTTAAAAAGTACAGACCTCAGTCTCTTTCACAGTCAAAGGGCTTCATTGAAGAAAGAATCGTTCTCTCTGAACTTCCAATGGTCTCTTTTGTCAGACTGGGTGAGTGCTCCTTGTCCAAGTCAGAGATTCTCAATAAGCTTCTGAGCAATGATCAGCAATACCACGACACCTTTGTTCACCACAACATGGAGTGTGGTGACAGTCCAAGAATAATTTCCAATGGACTGACTGAAATTACTTGGTATCTTCCTGGTGGAAACACAAACATTGACATTTTCAGTCAGCCAGTGGCTGTAGCTAACCTTCGTGGAGACATTGCTTCATTTGAAACACAATACTCCTTTTTGTGTCAGACATCTGCAGCAGTTTTTGTTTTCTTTGACCATTTGGATTCTGAGTCTGAGACTGTGTTCAATCTGCTTAAAAGCCAAAACCACAAAGCACAGATCTTCTTGGTGGGAAACTATGAGAGCAAGCGCTTCAATTTAGAAGCTGTGAAAAAAGTAGTAAACAGTTTAGGCTTCACTAAAGGCAATGTCATCATTAAAACAAAGCAGAAAAATGATGCAGACTTTGTAAAAGATTTGAGGAAAACTGTCAGAAATGTGGTTGCGAAATCAGAGTTGAAGATGAAAATGGAGAAGATGGTGGATGTTGCCAATGAACTGGGAATACTGGTTGATGAAAACTCTCCAGAGTGCCAGACTGCAAAGAAAAATGCAAAAACCATCACTGCAGAAATTCAAGACATCCATAAATATAAAGAAAATGAGCTTCCCCGACAAGGCCAAACATGGAAAACTCTGTCCTGCTTAGAGAAGGAAGAGTTTCGACTTCGACATGTTGAGTCTAAAAATGTAGAAGATTACAAAAGTGATCTTAAGAAACAGAAAGAAGAACTGCGGAAAAAGCAGAACTCTTATAAGATGTCAACAGCTATGACAAACTTCATCACGGGGATATCAGGCCCAGGAACAGAGAGGTTTTATTTCCTGAAATGGATGCGAATGAACCTCGATAATGTGTCTCATGAAAAACTTTCTGAACTCAGGGAGAAATATAAAGAAAAATGCAAGAACTCAGAGAACAAAGAGGAGATTAAAGAAATTGACAAACAAATTTCCAGCAGCTCACTGGGGATTGAACACTTCTTCCGTGAAATGGGTCAGATCTATGAAGCTTCACTGTCTCTTCCAGAAACAGACAGATCACATCAACAATTACAGCATCTGCCCAAACTGTGTGCAGAGTTGTTGCTTGATGGATTTCCTCTTGAGCTTGTAGATGGAGATGCATCCAACATCCCTCTCAGATGGGTGAGTGATGTTCTCTCTCAGCTCAGTGACCTGGTGTCTCCAAACATAAAGATACGAGTAGTCACAGTTCTTGGAGTTCAGAGCACAGGAAAGTCCACTCTCCTTAACACCATGTTTGGAGTGCAGTTTGCAGTCAGCAGTGGTCGATGTACTCGAGGTGCCTTTATGTTGCTCATCAAAATCAATGAAGACATGAAAAACGTCCTGAACTGTGACTTCATGGTGATCATTGACACTGAGGGCTTAAAGTCACTAGATCTTGCACAAGTGGACAACAGCTATGAGCACGACAATGAGCTTGCTACACTTGTTGTTGGGCTGAGTGATGTCACGATTGTCAACATTGCAATGGAGAATTTAACTGAAATGAAAGACATCCTACAAATAGTTGTGCATGCTTTTCTCAGGATGAAGGAGGTGGGCAAAAAGCCTAAATGTGTGTTTGTTCACCAGAATGTGTCGGATGTTTCAGCCCATGAGAAGAACTTACGAGACAGGAAACTGCTCCTGGATCAGTTGAATGAGATGACTCAGGCAGCAGCCAAAATGGAAAAGAAAGAGGGGAACAAGAGCTTCACTGATGTGATGGAGTACAGTTCAGACACCGGGAACTGGTACATTCCTGGACTCTGGAATGGAAACCCACCAATGGCACCAGTTAATGCAGGATACAGTGAGGCTGTATATGAGCTCAAGAAAAACATCATCCAACTACTGGGAAACTGTGAGTCATCTGCTAATAATATCATGGAGTTTAAAGAGTGGGTGAGAAGTCTGTGGAATGCAGTAAAGCATGAAAACTTCATCTTCAGCTTCAGAAACAGCCTCGTAGCTGATGAATACATGAAGCTCTGCTCAGAGTTCAAAAAATGGGAGTGGGAACTCAGAAAAGAAATGTACACCTGGGTAACAAATGCTGAAACAAAAATTTCAAATATTGGTACCATTGCAGCAAAATCTGAAACATCTGACATGAGAGAATTTCTCGGATCTTTGAAACGTGAAGCCTCCACAGTGCTGTCTACATGGGAGACAAAGATTCTGAACTATTTGACACAATATTTCGAGCAGACAGAGGGTCATGTGTATCTGGTTGAAGGATACAAAGAGGAATTCTCAAACAGTGTAGTAGTCCTTAATCGTGAAATAGAAAATAGTGTAAAGTATCAGCTTGAAGCAGCAGCAGAAATCAGACAAGGAATGAAAGAAATTGATAAAATCAAAGACAGTAATAGAAAAGAAATTGAAAAAGCTGTGCGTGCATTAATTGATAAATGTCGAAAGAAAGAAGTCCAAATGACAGACGAAGAGTTGGACAAAGAGTTTGAGAAGATGTGGAGGGAAACTTTAGAAAAACTGTCTTTCTCTAAACAAAAAACCTCGAATGTCATAGACAAAGTGTCCCACTCTCTGAGAGAAAATCTGAAACGCAGGGGGAGCCATGCAAATGAGTTATTAAGTGAAATGAGTCTGCAAGATTGTGGAAAAGAGTTTTTTAAATATTCAGCTGAAGGATGGTTCAAGAAATTTAAACACACAGCAAACAAGTTATTTGCCCGTCAGGATCACATAATGGCTGCACAACATCTTGCTGGCAGGATCATAGATGCTTGCACAGACTTTGTGAATGAGCGAGTGAAAAGAAAAAACAATTACCATGACACTTACATCCAGGAGATCCTCCACATGATTGATGAGAAGCTGCAAAACAATAAAGAAGTTAAGATAAACATCGAGTTTGAAGTTTCTCTAAAACAGCACATCTGTGGATTTGCAGCCAGAGAGTTTCAGAAAATGCACGAAGATTTCTTAGAAGAAAATGATCCGTACAGATGTCTCAATAAAAACAAAGAAAGGTTTCGTGATGATTTCAAAGATGTGTTTCATGAACGAGACCAGTGTCAGAAGAAGGCAGAAGAATTCACAAATCGATGCTTGAAGCCTGCTGTTGAAGACTTTGTTAATCGCTCCCTGGGTCCTGATATCATTGATGAAATGAGGAAACTCAAGCATTTCAGCAACCAAATGTACTTCCAGTATTCAATTTTACTGGATTTGCTTTACAAGGAGGATTTTCAAAACTATCTGAGCTATATTTGTTCATATGAGAATTATGTAAAGTCATGGATACTCGAACAAATAAATAAGCACTTCTTAACTGAATCATCAGTTTTTAAGTTTGAGGACCAACATCTACAGTCATGTATTGATAACATAAATTCTGCCATCATCAAGGCCAAAACCAGAGAGAGTGATGATTTGAAGGCTTTTGTTGAAGATATTTGGAAAGAACTTGGAGATAAACTGGTCATTACCCAGGATGCTCTTGGTGCTTTCATGATACTGAACAATGCTGACAAGGAACAGTTTGCTGACTGTCTCACAGCATCTATGAATTACATGACAGAAACTCTTAGAAAAAAGTTTAAAGAATCTCCCTTTGAAATGAAACTACAACATCTCCATGTGAATCCACAGAATGAACTTTTCAACAAATTGATTGGTTGTGGCAAACAGTGTCCATTCTGCAAAGCTCCCTGTGATGCAGGAGGAAAATTCCATACTGAGCACTTTGCTTCACTGCATAGACCAGAAGGTCTGGGTAAATACAAGTGGGAGCAGACAGAGCGACTTGTCACTGACATATGCTCATCCTTAGTAATCAGTGACAACAGATTTCGTTGCAGTCATACAAACAATAAATGGCATTCTTATAAGAAATACAAGAAAATATATAAAGACTGGAATATTCAGCCAGATGTGAGCCTTGAAGCATCAGACTACTGGAAATATGTAATGACAAAATACAACAAGAATTTTGCTGAACAATATGAAGCCCAAAGTGCTTACATCCCATTTTCTTGGCATCTAATCAATAAAGATCAGGCAGAAAAAAGTCTTAAAGAATCATATAACATCAAGTAACTGCTCATAATCCTCCTCATGTGATTATTGTGTACAGAAGAACAGATGTTATGTTTGCGATACTGAAGAAAATGTGTCAATATTTTAAGAGACAAAAGTAAAAAACTAAAATTAAATTTAATGAACCATAATCTGATTTCAAATTTAACAAATTTTTTGTTGTTGTTGTTGTTGTTTTCAACTTGATAATCCATATAAGACGTTGTAACAAACCCTAAGAAAATGCATACCATCACTACCTAGAGTTTTCTTTTTTATTATTAAATTATTATCTATTCATTTTACTTCTTGTTTGATATATTTATATTTTTGTTATGGTTGTTTCAGTTTTCTCCTTTTTTAAAAAAAAATAAGAAAGTTGTATATAATTTGTTTCTTTGAGGAACCTGGTGCCAAAATCTTTACACTTTCAATGTTTTAAAAGATCATCTGAATATAAACATTTGCAATAGAATATGTGATTTTCTTACTTAAAATTTAGAATTTTGTTTTCTTTCATATTTGATCTATCAGACAGTTTCAAAAAGACTCAGAGAATCATGCATTTTATATAATTTTATATCTGGTGTGATCCATAGTCAATCATTTAATTGGTTAAACAAGCCTCAGTTATAACAAATAGCAAACTGTCGATCAACCTGTGCGTTATCTACAAAAAAATAGTCTGTTTAACAATGCACCACACAATCAATGTCCTCCCTGTGGTTATCACAAAGCACTTCGCACATGCACTCAGAAAAATAAAGGTGCCAACTGGAACCAAAAGTGGTTCTTTAGACTGATGCCATAGAAGAACCTTTTTTGGTGCCACAAAGAACCTTTCAAACAATGCTTCTTTGAAGAACCATTTCTTTCAGTGGTTCATTGGGGCGCCTTTAAAGGTTCTTCAACGAACCATCAAGAAATGGTTCTTTGGGGCACCTTTAATGGTTCTTCAAAGAACCACTGAAAGAAATGGTTCTTTAAAGAACCATTTTTCAAAAGGTCCTTCAAATGGTTCTTTAAAAAACCATTTTAAAGAACCTTTTTTGAAATGGTTCTCTAAAGAACCATTTTAAATCTTTCAAAATAAAATGTATCATAAATTGAATTTGAGTAGGGTAAAATAAACACGAGCACAGCATAGACATATATTAATGGTTTATTGCCATTTCGTAATATACCAAAAGACAAAAAGGCATTTTAACCCTCAGCACAACATCACTACTAATACATGTCACATATTAGTCATTTAAACAGTAATAATTAAACATTTTTACTATACTATAAATAAATATACATAAATACTATATCTATAGATAACAACAATTAATACATGTATTGTTTAATTAATAAAACATCAGAAAGTGATAAAAACACATTAGAAATAGCAATAGCTTCATAACAGACCAATAAATCAACACACTGTCATCAGCAGATGTTTGCATGTTCAGTAAAAATATTTCAACAACAAGTTTTTGATCAAAATTATCAATGAACTTCAGCCTTACCTTATGTAAGGTAAGTTTCATGTTGGACTCCTGGTTCTTTGTTAGTCCAGTTTAGGATAATGTCTCTGACGTATGTATCATATCAAATATATGTCATATCAAAACAACCCCACACCTGCAGTTGTTTCAGTTTTTCACAGGTGTTTCCTGTCAGCTGGTCAACCTCACTGAGGCGGGCATCCATATCAGCCAACCAAACGACAAGCTCCTCCCTTTGTGCTTCAAATCCCTCCATCTCTGAGTTCTCCTCTATGCAGACAACGTTCCTGTTTTCAAGGCACAACTTGGATCTGCTATACAAATCTTATAGATACACACGAAATGAAACAGTAGTGTGCACGACTCCAGATTCTGATCCCTCGTCCTAATATGGTCCCAAAAGGCTCACAAAAACCAACATAGCAATAGCAATAAAGCAAATGTTGAGTCCATAAACCAATGGCTGACATGGGTTTTATCATAAGGGTGATAAATTAGAGCTGGGCGATATAAGATTTTTTCATATCACGATATGTTTTTTTCATTTCAGGCGATAACGATATATATCACGATATAAGCCAAATAACTATATTTGTAAGATTTAAATGTGCTGTTGCTCACAAGTAAAATGTGAAATAATTAGCAGCTTGTTTTAATTAAAATATTTATTTCCCATAATAAGTTCAACAGGGTAGATGTACTTAAGGAACATGAGACTTCAGTTTCAGATAAATAAAGGCAAATATTGCAAACTACACAAAAGGCAGCCGCTAAAGCGTTTAAGTTTCAAAATAAAACAAAAACAGACCACTAAATTGTCAATTCCACTTAGAAACAAAATTTTTATTCTAAAAATAAATCTTAGTTTGTTTTACAGAAGAACAGACAAAACTGACTAACTTTTGTCAATATCAAATAAACTGAGAACTAAAAGGAAATTCTCAATCTCTCCTTGTTGTATAGCTTAGCTTTTCAAACAGTTTTAACAGTTACTTTAGTCTGACAAAAGCCGAATGACGAATTAGCGCTTTCAGTCAGAGATTGAGCATGCACCGCTTTATTGTATTTCCAGACTTGCTTTCGGCACAATTTACAGTGCGCGCTACTCTGTTTTTTGTCAGACTTGAAATAGCCGAAATACCTTCACACTACGGAACTTATGTGGCCCTTCCGCTCGACAAGCTCTCCGCATTGGAACCATCATCTGTTTTTTTTTCGTAACCTTCGCCACGCCTCGGTTGATTTTTCTCTAGTCGGCAAACTCCTTTCCTTCATTACCCGGCTGCACGGCTGTAAAACAAATACACATGTGCGCCTTTGGCGCTTGTGCTGTACGTAACAAGTCACGTGACGTGACGCTGCGGCTGTGATTGGTTCGGCTCTGCGCTACTTAATTTGGATTGGCTGTTCTTTTTTTTTTTTTTTTTAAGAGGACAAGACAGATGAGGCCTATCGCAATAGTTTAATTTTTCTATCGAGAAAAAGTTATTTCGCAATACATATCGTTATCGTTTTATCTCCCAGCTCTATGATAAATATACAACATATGTTCTTAAGACTAAAAGTATAATACAGATTTTAGTCTTAGAGATTTGATGTTCATTTACCTGCAGGTGCGCTATACGTGCCTGCTCCGTGGTTTTCCACAACGTTTTGCAAATCACTACTTAATACAGGAAGTAGGTGAACTAAAACAAGTCATCTTTCTTTGTGAGAGGACAATATTATGAAACAAACCTCAATGACATCATAGAGATACCTAAAGATGCTCCTGCTGCTTTTCTTCCTCCTCATCCTAAGCTTCCTTCTCCTTGTCCTCGACTTCCATCCAATTGTAATTCAATCTAAGTGTGTTTCTCTCCCTCCTCTTCCTCATTTTGTTGGAGCTGTGAAAAGAATTAGTGTAAGTCTTAATTAATTTGTGCAAACAAGAAAAATCTACAGCTTTTCGGTCAGAGGTGGTCTTGTGATTTAAGCCGGGTAGAGTAGATTTATGTGTTGATGCTACCTGCTCCAGCTCTACGACTGGCTGCTGAGTGATATTTACACCCTGGCTGGATTACAAACTTTAACCACATGCTGAACTTTTGCCCAGCGTTGATACCTCTTGTTAGTATAATGACCTCTTCTTGGCTTAATGTATGATGGTGGATAAATGAAATGTACAAAGAAAATTTAACTATATTACAAAAGGACATCCATCCTGGTAACATCAAATGGCCGGAGCAAAACTTGTCAGCTAGTCCGAAAATAAGTTATACAGTAACAGTCAAAGACACACCTTCTCATGTGTCACATTTCTATTCATTCAAAACACTTATGCATAGCTGTGTTTTATACAGCTCTTACAGAATTCAAAGTACAGGCTGATGTGAGTATTTAATGTACGGCTCAGCTCTACTGAATTTCAGAGTTTCTAGAGCAGACACAGAGCTCATGTCAGGCTTCAGGCGCCATTTTAGTGACTTTAACAATATTATAAATTTTAATATCGGTCTAGCTGACATTAGGTTATGTACGCAGCACGCAACAGAACCGCATATTTTAGAAGTCAAAGGTTCAAATTAGTTGGGAGCACCTTCACTTAATTATAACAGTGGTTTTGTTAGGAAAACAGTTCTGTATACCGATACTAAATTGCGTTAACGTCAACGGCTAACGTATCTAACATAGCTAACCATTATTGTTAGCACAGCATTAACAGCAAGCTACAATGACGAGTAAGAAAAACAAAACAGTAAAAAGGTTTTAATGAAAACGTTTTACCTTTTCCAACAGTCCCAGAATCCAGAGCTTCAAAGACCAGCAGGTACTCAAGACTGTTATCCGTTTCGCTGTCACCGTCCGTGAGAAAGTGTTTTTTCCCTTACAAAGTTCAAGGCCCGCCGGTCGCGCAATCTGTCTGCGCATGCACATTCCAATGATTCCCCCCCCACCACCTTCGGGAGGTTGCCATAGTACGACGTGTCCTAACGTCACTCTCTCTCTCTCTCTCTCCCTGTCATTTATTTGGCTCAAAACACATATTAACAAATTGCTCAGTGATAAACAACTACTGAGATCCTTTACCCTAAGCAGCGTGCTTTGTCAAAGCTAAGTGTGTCGGTAATGAACACATTGACATTCTGTTGTGTAATTGTTATTTACTTGTATTTTATAATTTGACTTTACATACTGCTGGGTGGTTTGTAAAGTTTACAATAACTAGTATTATCATTATGCTATATTTTCTAATACATATAATAATCTCAAAAGTAATGCCTTGAAGCAGAAAATAGTAATACTTTATTAAAATTTAAAACTAAATGGCCTGCATTTGTATAGCGCTTTACTTAGTCCCTAAGGACCCCAAAGCGCTTTACACTACATTCAGTCATTCACCCATTCACTTAGCAAAAAAAAAAAAGGTACAGTATTTGGATGTGTGTATTGTGTCTACTGTTTGTTAACTCATCATATTCATAAATGTCTTAATAATAAATTCCATATTCTATTACCACATTATTTGTGATCAGTGAGTTTACGGGGTTAGGGGTGTGGGGGGGTAGGGTCTTTAGGCTTTGGCCCCCACCCCTGCCACCGGTATATTTTTAAGCAAGTATTTCTAACTTTTATTTGAATATTCAGTTTCCTACCATCTGCCCTTAAAGGGTAATTGCCAGGTAACCCGCTCTCCCCCTTCGCACACACATGCACACAAACAAAACACACAGTATAATTCACACCCTCATTATAGTGAATAAATATTTATGCCATTTTACACCATCAAACTTAGATAGCTAAGGATGAAGAACCTTCTGTTCTTTAAAGAACCATTTGTAATACCTAAAGAACCATCTACAAAATAAAAAGGTTCTTTGACGTATGATGGTTCTTTAAAGAACCATGAAGACATCTGAAGAACCATTTAAGAACCATAATTTTTCTGAGTGTGGTTGAATCAAAACAGTCCTTCACACCCTCTTCAGTCTCCTCAGAACATCTTTTCACAGTATCTGCTTGTTCCCTGTGTACTAAAGCTTAATATACAGAGAGGTGGTACAACAGGTTGTGATTTGATCTTCCCAAAGGAGGAAGTGAATACATGGCTATATGCCTCTTTTGTGTTAGCATTCAGTATGTCCAGTGTTTTATTGTCTCTTGCGGGGTGTGTAAGTCTCCACTGAGACTTGTGTTCTGTAAATTGTAATGACAACAGATCAATAAATGTGGAAAAACAATGAAATCATGTGTATTTTTCTTGACCTCTCATTCTTTTCATTATCTTTTTTTTAAAATAAATTAATTCCTCATTAAATAAGGAAAACTATTTTAATTCAAACAATTCCTGTTTTCTAGCAAATGTGTAAGGGAGTCGGGTAAAGTGTGTCTTCATGGCTTATGGTTTGAGCTTTTGAAAATGGATATAGTCAATGTGAATGTCCCTGCAACAGACTTACATATCTTTAGTCTTAAAGGAAGCAAATGATTTTGAAGTTATAATATTCCCTGTTATTTTATTGTTTTACCAGAGTGGATCACTTGAGATCAACTTGGGCTGCATGTGGCCCATGACCCTGGTCAAAATGAATCTCAAAGGTTAGTGGAGTGTGTCATCTCACTGATGTGCCAAGTTTGGGGCAAAACTGCTGCTTATCCTGATTTCTGATTTAGGCCTTTTCACATCAGGTGTGTGAAACACGTGAATATTCTCCGTGTTAAAAATATTTTTAATATAGCTTATGAAAAATGGATAAAACCATGAAATCATCTCTGCTGCTGCCTTCTTGGGAGAATTTACTGAACCAGACTCTCAGTTTTTTCTTTTTCTTTTCCTCTTCCCTTTCTTTTCTTTTTTCTTTTTCTTGTTTAGAAACATCAGGACCAGCTCATTGTGGCTTGATGTTGACTTTTTTCACAGTGTGTTTTTGAGGAAAATTTTCCTGTTCATTTATAGGCTACACAGCAAGTTCAGATGCAGAGTTTTGCAATGCACTCAGTGCGTAATGGCCTTTAGGCTTTCAAAAGTGGATTACAATAATACCAGAACAATGACAGACTTAAAACCTACTTAAAAATGAAAACCTCTGCTTTTAGGGGGCTTCTGTGGAAATGACTGACTGATGGTGGTACAGGATGACCACATAATGAACAATATGACGACAAAAATAAACACAAAGAAAGAAAATTCTTCCCTCCCATGAAAGCCAATCAGTGGTGAGCAGCGATTTTTGATATGGCAGCATGGACGGTTGCTTACAAACTCCAAAACTCCTACAAATTCCAAATAGCACGTACAAACTCCAATACACGTACAAATTCCAAAGCATGTACAAAACTCCAAAAACTTGCAAACTCCAAAACACATGCAAAATCCAAAACACTTACAAACTCCAAAGCACGTGCAAAATGCAAAGCACATACAAATTCCAACAAAACAGTATATAGAGATACGTGATGGATGAGGCTCCATTTACAGCAGTGCAAGTAAACAATAAATATAAGAAGAGTAAGAAAATAAATATACACTTTAGGACTCGGGGTAAAGGGATCAATAACAATTTAAAATTTATAATTTACAGTTTGACGATTTAAAGTCTCACACACAACCTGTCGAAAGGGGATGGGGGGGGGCTGCTTCCAAATAGAGCACATTTCATTTATAATGTTGTAAATCCAAGCCCATTATGTATTCACACTGTAAGAAATGTACGTAAAAATTACGGTAAATAACTGTAAAATGGCAACGGTAAATTACCATCAAATCAAACTGTTTTTGATTTGACGGTAAAAAAAATTTTTAAATTAATTGCTGACATCTGGAGAAACTCATAGGAGGAATTTAATATGTATATTAAATTTCTGTAAATTGACAAATGGTGATTTACTTTTATACTGCTAATATGTTGAAAATATATGAATTTACAGTAATATGGCACATTGTCTTCGAAAACAACAGGAAAGATTATTTACAATTACTCACCCTACAATTTACATAATAATTCTGTATGAATAACAATGTTTCCTGCTTTTTTTTTATTTGACTTTACAATTTACAACTGTATAATAATTACTCAAAACATATCGTGCTTTTAATTTTAACAAAATGTCAAAACATTGTTAGAATTATTGTGAAAATTACAGTGATGTTTTTTAAAAACCTCAGACTGTTTAATAAAACGGTATATCTTAAACAATCAATTACTAAAAATAAAAAAATATGTGTATTTCTTTAAGTTCTACAGTCTCACCAAGTATATAACGCAGCTATTGACAATGAAAAAATATTTTGTGGCATAATAAATGGCAAAAGGCCATTTTCCATTGTAGAACCAATTACCCTAAAAATAACTGTGTGCTTTCACCGTGTTTTTTAACCCTTTAATGCATATTAAGAGTCACAAGTGATTGTGTTTTAATCTTCCTTATCATTGCAAAAAATTACATTCAGTTTTAGAATTTCAGAGATTATTCAGTTAACTTGGTTTGATCATTAAAAATAATTTTTCTTATTAGTTAATTGCTTACTCCTCTCCTCAAACTTCCACCATTCACGTCCATCCGTTTATGACCACTGTGTACCTATCTCCTGATGACTACTTCCAGAAGGATGATGCACCATATCACGAAACTGTGATCATGTCAAACTGGGTTCTTAAACATCACAATGATTTCACTGAACTCCTACTGAACTTCTTCTGTCACAGGCTTTGCCTTCAGTCCTGTTTAGTTTTCTGGAAATGTTAATGCAGCAGGCTGAAGATTTTAGCTAGCTTTACTGTGAAACAAATGCCAGTTTAATTTACCAGGAGCAGCTAAAGACAATGTTCCTTTTTGATTTCTGTGCCAAGTCAGTGAAGTCTAGTGATAGTAAATTTGATTCTTTTTACTAAACCGAGTTTGAATGAGTCACTCACCAAAATGAATCAGGGTTTTTGAGTCACTGAGTCAATTGCTTAGAGAGTGCAAAAAATGTACATTTTCACTCAAACCCCAATTTGTTTCTCTTTTTTATGTATATCCTACTGCTAAGATGAGTGATTGAGAAAGAAAAACAACTATTTTTATAGAGCAATAAAAATCAAGATTCCTAAAGGGAACATTTATTTTATTTATTTTTTATTTTATTTTATTAGTATTTTCCTCAAATGTGTCAAATATATATTTTCTCACCTAAATGTCCCCTGAGCTGTGAGCCATGGGGCGGTAATGCGCCTTAACATTCATTGCCAACCAAGAAGAAGAAGAAGAAGAAGCTGTGAGCCAGGAGGGAGGGGGTGAGTGAGTCCTGAGTGATTCGTTCATGCTACGATTCAGCACAGAAAGGAGGGGGTGAGTAACTCAAATGTGCTGTTAGCATGTTAGCAGAGCGATGCTACTGTGAACTGTGGAGCTATTGTGTTGATGTGAGATTCTACACAGGGTTTATTCTTCCAGTTCAGAGCAGAAATGTTGATGTTAAGAAACTGGCTGTCGTTTTTTTGCCCACAATTTTAATTATAAGCTAGATATATTTCTACTAATGAAATTAGTTTGCTAACAGCAACAGGGATGAGCCAGTGAGTCAGTTGGGGGGGGGCGCTAGTGAGCACTGAATGGAGTAGACGTGTTTCTGTGGAGCTCCTCATACTCTCTTCACATTTTGGACTTTGTCTCATCCCTCACAATTCCTGGTTTCACTGAAGAATACTTGTTTCCTAACTCAAACAGGATGCCCAAATCAAAAGCTGAAAAACCTAAAAAGCAGGAGAAGCCTCCGAACGTCACCGACACCGCTCCCCTTGAACCAGTCGACGAAGCTGAGCTAACCTCGAAGACTGCTAAAGACGCGGAGAATGGTGATAAAAGTTTTTCCAAGGTTCTTTCTGAAATTCAGAAAATAAATCACGATGACTGAAAGGTTTGACGGTCTTGAATAGTCTCTGGCTACAGCACAGGCATCTTTGATGAGTATCTGTGGTCGGCTACAGGAGGTGAAAACGCTAGCTCTGATCACGACCATCGTCTTTCTCTGGTTGAGAAAACATGTTTAAAATTGCAAGCGGATAACGAGGCGCTTCATCTAAAAGTATTAGATCTGGAGGGTCGGACCAGACGGCAGAATATTAAAATTGTTGGTCTGCCCGAAAAAATTGAAAATTGACATATGGTGGGATTTTTGTCTAACTTTCTCCCGAAACGGACAGTTTTGACAAGCCTTTGGACATTGACCGAGCACACCGCTTGGGCGGTCGTACTCCCGGGGAAAGAGATCATCCCCGGGTAACTATAGCGCGGATTCATCGCATTCAAGTGAGAGAGAAGATACTACAGCTTGCTCGGGAACAGTTTCCCTTGAACTATAATGGTAAGGCTATTCACATCTTCCCTGACTTCCCGACGGAGGTGGTGAAACAGCGGCAGGTCTTCCAGGTAGTGGTGGGCGGATCGATCCAAATATCGATAGTAACAATCCCAAGTCTGCATCGGTATCGGATCGATACTAGCCTGGTGAGATCGATTCTTTACTTTGAGTTCTGCTTCTTTGCTATGCTGTGCTTTCGGCAAAAACGAAACAACCAGATCGCTGGACTCACCGCTCCTGTGTCAGCGGAGAGCAGGCACACTTTGCTCCGCCTCCCCCATTCTTATGTTTCAGTGTTGCGCTGACACGTCACGTGACTTAGACACTTTGGGGGTTGTTAAGTTGTTTACATATTAATTATATATTTTGTTTTTGTTGTTGAGAATTTTAATTGTAACTTTTGTATTATAGTTTATCAACAGTATTTGTTTACTGGTTTGCGTGCACTTAAGATTAAAAAAAAAACATTTTCATGCTTCGCAGCATCATTTATTCTTACAATAATCAGACGGTTGCTGTAACAGTACATTCAACAGCTTCAGCTCTCCCGCTGGCAGCCGTACACATCACCACCACCAAAGCTGCAGCGGCATCGCAGAACACGCCCTGCCACATACCCCCCTCGCCTGCTCCACCCCACCCCGCGAGCAGGCGAGGGAATCGGCCCGGACGATCGGCGCCCCATGCCCCAGCCCATCGACGGGGAAGTGTCCACTCTGGCGGTTGCCCACGCCTGATGGCCACCCATAGGGCAAGCAGCGGTGGCGCAGCAGGCGTGGAAGTGAGCTGGGGCTCACAGGCAGCTGGGCAGACAGCCGGCACGCAGGACCATGCAGCCTGCGTGCCGAAGCGGACAGCACGCCGCCCTCAGGCGTGGCAGGACCGCCGCGCACCTCGACCTCCGTCTCCAGCTCGGCAGGTCCCGCTGGCGCGCCAGCCTCCGGCTCACCCCGAGCCGCGTGCTGTCCACCCTTACAGTAATCACACGGTTGCTGTAACAGTAGCCTACATTCAACGGCTGCAGCCCTCCTGCTGCCAGCTGTACACATCATCACTAAAAACAACAACAACAGCACAAGCAGCGCACAGGTGTTAAGCCGATGAGGCATCATTGTAGATGCAGTGAAGGTGAGTCCATCTCACCTGCAGCGGCATCGCAGACCACGACCCGCCACAATAATATAATTTATTTAATTATAAATAAATTATTTCTCCTAATTATGTCCTGGGTTTTAAATAATTAATAATACCGAAGGAAACATCACAAAAAACACTTAAGGTCGTGAAAATTAATTGTGATTTAGTAATTCACTGAGGCATCCACCCTATTTATTGAAAAGTATCGTATCGGTATTGGTATCGGTGATACTGTCCAGAATTTACTTGGTATCGGATCGATACCAAAATATGCAGTATCGCACAGCACTACTACCAGGACATGCGTAAACGCCTAATGGATGCTGGAGCTCGGTGTAGTTTCTACTATCCAGCGCGTTTACGAGTAATGCATGGCTCCATGGTCAAAGTGTTCTCCACGCCACGTGAGGCTGAGGATTTTTTGGGAACTATACAGGAAGGCAGTGACTAATTTACAATCTTTGACATCTCATTTGAAACTCATTGCATCGAGATGTATGTGACTATTTCATTTTTCTCTCAACTATGTTGGCATTGAGGGTATATGTATATATATATATTTTTTCTCTCTTTTGTGAGGGGAGGTTGGAAAGTTCGTCACCTTGGATTGTTTATTTTGTAATGGTCATGCGGACCCTCTGTGAGTATGCGGGGTTCTTTCTTTGTTTGGGAAAGTGGGATGGGGGTTAAGAGGGTTATGTTTTTTGTCTTGTCAGTATGTTCTACTTATTAATGTTCTACAAGGGCAATTCATGTGTACACTGCTATTTATTATTTCTGGAGTGAATCCTAGTTCATCATCGCTAAGTGGTGGCATTAGATTTGTGAGCTGGAATGTGCAAGGACTTGGGCATGTGCACAAACGAGCTAAGGTTTTTTCTCACTTAAAATTGCTAGCTGCTGATGTTGTGTATCTTCAGGAAACCCATATGAAACCGACTAAAGAGGTTGCTCAGGTGCTCCTGGGCTTATCAGATTTTTCTGTCGACATGTTCCAGTAAAGCCCGTGGAGTGGCTATATTGATCCGTAGAGCAGTCCCATTTAGGCTACGTTCACACTGCAGGTCTTAATGCTCAATTCCGATTTTTTGATCAAATCCGATTTTTTTGTCTGCTTGTTCACACTACAAATCAAATGCAACATCAAACGCGCTCTAGTGTGAACGCTCAAAGCGGCCCGCATGCGCAAAAGAAGATGTCACACACAACTCACTCTGTTTAGACCCAGAGCAAACAATATTGTTTGACTGATTGCCCTTAATATAAAGACTTCAGACTTTATGTTTCCCAATTTTTGCTTTAAGTTATTTTGTTATTTACATAATAAGGTAGATAACCTAATAATAATAATAATGGATTGGATTTCATATAGCGCTTTTCAAGGCACCCAAAGCGCTTTACAATGCCACTATTCATTCACTCCCACGTTCACACACTGGTGGAGGCAGCTACTGTTGTAGCCACAGCTGCCCTGGGGCACACTGACAGAGGCGAGCCTGCCATATCGCGCCATCGGCCCCTCTGGCCCACACCAGTAGGCGGTAGGGTAAAGTGTCTTGCCCAAGGGCACAACGACTAGGACAGAGAGGCCGGGGATCGAACCAGCGACCTTCCGGTTGCAGATACGCTTCCCAACCCCCTGAGCCACGGTCGCCCATATAATAATAATGATCCTTATTGCTGTTTTAGAGGAGCGGTGCTTCAAAGGATAGTTGCAGATTTCTGTCAGAATCTGCAGAAAATACAGTACAAATAAAATGTTCACGTTTCTCCAACGTGGTCTTCCTAACAGTTTCACCGGATGGCAAGGAATCGTTCGCGATGTCTTATTGGGCGCTTCTCCGGCGCTGATAATTGACGTCTGTCTTGTGTCAGTGACGTAAAAGACGGATTTAATGTGACTTGACCGTTCTGAATAATATGTTGAGTTCTACTAACCTAGTTGATGTTTGGAGACTGTGTAACCCCACTGGTAGAGATTACTCTTATTTTTCACAAGTGCACAAATCGTACTCCAGAATAGATTATTTTTTGCTTGATTCTAAATTGATGTCTAAAGTTGTATGCTCAACTTATCATAACATATTGATCTAGGATCACTCTCCAACCTCTTTAGTCCTGGACTTCTGTGGTACGAAACAGGGTAACTGGCGTTTTCACTTGTCACTCCTGTCTAAGACATCCTTTTGCCAATTTATGACAACTAAAATATCAGATTTCTTGGAAACTAATGATAAACAAGACGTTTCTGATTCAATTTTATGGGAAACATTTAAAGTGGTAATGCGAGGAGAAATTATTTCTTTTGAATCTTCGTTAAAAAAAGAACGCTGGAAACGCCTGTTCGAAATAGAAGTTCAATTAACACAGAACAGGACCACAAGGCCTCCTCTTGTCCCTCTTTGTTTCAAGACATCATTAAAGGGAAGTTTGAGTATAACACAATTTTATCTAGTCAAGTAACAGATCAGCTATTTAGGATCAGACAGAAGCATTTTGAGTTTGGAGATAAGCCCCATAAGCTTCTTTCTCGGCAGCTGAGAGGCCTACAGGCCAGTAGGGCTATACACAAAATTAAATCAAGATCAGGCAAAATTTTAATTAGCCCTAAAGCTATTAATGAGCGATTTAGAGAATATTATGAAGAGCTCTATATGTCGAAATCTTGGGGCAATATTTCTGATTGGTTAGGGAAGCTGGATCTCCCGAAAATGAATGACGCTGCACGAGAGGCTTTAAACTCAGATATCACTATTGAAGAAGTTTCTAAAGCTATTAAGTCATTCCCCAATGGAAAGTCCCCAGGCCCAGATGGGTTTGGCATTGAATTTTTATAAAAAATACTCTGAAAAGGTGGCCCCGCTTTTATTGAGAATGTTTAAGCATTCTTTCCATACTCAAAGATTTCCCCGTACGCTATATGAAGCTAATATTTCTTTGTTATTGAAAAAAGGAAAGGATGAAACAGAATGTTCCTCTCATCGACCTATTGCTTTGTTGAATTTGGATATGAAAATTTTCACTAAAATTTTGGCAAACAGATTAAATGGACATGTTAGATCAATTATCAATTATCACTGTAAAGGTGACACAGAGTTCCCAAACTTCATGCATTACCACTGCATCATTCACCAGCAGGCGGTATGCGCAAAGGTGATGGGCTTCGAGCACGTCATGACTCCCGTTGTGAAGCTCATAAACAGTATCCGCTCCAGAGCTAAACAGCACAGAACATTCAAGGTGCCATTGGAGGAGCTGTCAGCTGAATATGGTGACCTGCTACTACATACGGAAATCCGATGGCTCAGCAGGGGACGGATTTTGCTTCGTCTTTTGTCACTTTTGGGTGAAATCAATGAGTTCATGCAATCCAAAGGGGAAGACACATCTCTGCTGGAGGACACTGAGTGGACACTTGACCTTGCATTTTTAACGGACATTACTGGGAAACTGAACCATTTGAACTGTGAGCTGCAAGGCAAAGGTAAGACTGTTGCTGACATGATAAGTGCTTTAAATGGATTTAAAGCCCAGATGAGCATCTTCTCTGTGCATTTACAGAGAAAAAAAGGTGCTGCACGTTCCCTCTGTGCAGATGGTGCTGAAAGACAATGCTTCTGCATCTGAGACTTTTGACAAAGTTGCAGAAAAGTACACTCAAGTCATAAACCGACTTGGTCAAGAGTTTGAGAACAGGTTTTGTGACCTTGATCAGCTTGAGCCATGTGTCTCATTCGTTTCCAATCCTTTCATGAATGTGGACAAAACATGCATTGCTGAGCAACTAAGTTCAATGTTCAGCTTGGATGCTGGACAGGTGGAAATCGAAATTGTAACATTGCAAAATGACGTCCACCTCAAAGCCTATCAGGGTGCACCAAACTTTTGGTGCCTTGTTGACACAGAAAAGTACAGTGGTGTATGCACAGCAGCTATGAAGGTTGCCAGCCTGTTTGGTTCAACTCATCTTTGTGAATCAGCCTTTTCTGACATGAACTTCATCAAGAACAAACACAGAACACGCCTCTCTGATGCACATCTGCAAGACTCACTCAGAGTTGCAGTGTCAAGTTATACCCCAGATTACAACACACTGGTGAACAGCATGCAATGCCAGGTTTCCCACTAACAAACAAAGAAAGCCATATTTGTCATGATCCTGGGTCCTTTTGACCCAGCGTTTTGTGTTTTCTATTATTGTAATTTTGGTTCTGTTCTTCCTCGGTTAGCGTTCATTCTTTTCTGCCCATGTATCCCTGTGTTTAGTCTGTGTTTTGAGTCTGTGTCATTACGTGTATGTAGTTCCTGTTTTATTGTGAAGGTCTGTGTCTTATGTCAGTGTGTTCTGTTTACGTTTCCCCTGCCTCATCAGCTGTGATGTCTTCCAGGTGTGTTCCCCTCCTGTTTCCCATCCCCTGATTCCTGGCATGTGTATTTATAGTGTGTGTTACCTCGTCCTCGTTGCTGGTTTGTCTGTGTTGTTTCCCCTTGGTCTCCCTGCGTCTCTCCATCCGTCTCTCTGTGTGTATTTCCCTGGAGCTCTCTGCATCTTCGTTTCTGGTTTGTTTTGTTGGTTTTGCCCAGTTTAGGTTTTCCTGTTTAATGTCCGCCCGCACCGTTTACTGTTTGTATTTTCTGTTGTCATTAAACTCACGTACACCAGAGCTGCCGCTTCCTGGTCCTAAATAATTCCACACGGCTTGCCCCGGCAGACCGTGACAATATTAGATATTCTCAGTGGCAACATTTAATTATTGAAATTTAATTATTGAAAAACAAATGTGTTTGTTAAGTGTAACATGTGATAATTTGTTTTGAAATGCTGCCAATTTGGTGAAAAGTTCTGTAAAATTTGAAAGTTGATTTTTGTATGTTACATACATACAAAAATAATGTATGTAACAGTGCATGATTTGTTAAAAATTGTTAGCGGCAAGTGAAAATGTTGTAGAAGTGATCACATCAAAATGTAAATACTTGCAGAGATATATAGAAATAAAGCGTTGCATATTGATATTTATCTGTTTCCTACCTTGTTTCCTA
This sequence comes from Oreochromis aureus, assembly GCF_013358895.1. Taxonomy (NCBI): domain Eukaryota; kingdom Metazoa; phylum Chordata; class Actinopteri; order Cichliformes; family Cichlidae; genus Oreochromis; species Oreochromis aureus. The sequence goes on from NC_052944.1 coordinate 28,299,016, forward strand.
CTTGCAATCTTTATAATTATGGTGAAAAATAATTAACATAATTTGTGTTTTTACATAGAAGAATATCATTAATTATTAATGATAACACATAATTAACGTTAAATTGAGGAAATTTGTTATTTGAGAAGTGTATGTCAAACTGGTAGCCCTTCGCATTAATCAGTACCCAAGAAGTAGCTCTCACTTTCAAAAAGGTTGGTGACCCCTGATATATAGGCATCCCTCTTCTTCCATTCTTACTAACCAAGATAGATCAGCGTCTTTTCTTTTACACCGTGGGACACGACAAGGCTGCTCTTTGAGCCCTTTGCTCTTCGCAATTTCTATTGAACCTCTTGCAGTAACCATTAGGAATGAGCCCTCTGTTGACCCTGTCCAATTGGGGAATATCAAGCACTACATTTCCTTATATGCGGATGATGTTGTTTTGTTTTTGTCAAATCCTGAGCAATCTGTTCCTGTAATTTTAGATGGTAAGGTGGTAAGGTCGTTTGAAATACTTGGGTGTTATTTTGCCTAAGGATCCTAAATTGATCTTTAAGTTGAATTATTGAACAAGTTGAAAAATTGAAAAGGGCCTTGAGAAATGGAGGGCTCTCCCTATTTCCATGGCAGGTCGCATTAATGTAATTGAAATGGTTTCCCTTCCTAAATTTCTATATTTATTTTTACATTGACCTATTTTTTTGAATAAGCAATTTTTTAAAGTGATCGACTCAGTAGTATTACCATTTGTCTGGGGCTTTAAAACTCACAGGATATCAAAAGTTCATCTATGTAAGTCAAAACTTAAGGGTGGATTTGCTTTGCCACTGTTTCAGTTTTATTACTGGGCTGCAAATGCTAGAACTCTTGCTTACTGGCAGGAAGGGTACAAAAAAGGTCATGTCTGCCGATACCCCACCTTGGGTGGTCATAGAGAGTGGTGGGGTTGAGAATAGTTCCCTCCCTGCTCTTCTTTTTTCATCCTCTAATCCGCGAACCAAGGTCAATAATTTTATAGTTTCGAACTGCGTTAAAATCTTTAGTCAGATCAAAAAAGGTTGTGCTCTACCAGACACTTCGATCCACACTCCAATATACGGTAATCATGCATTTCCACCCTCATGTTTAGACGCCTCTTTTGAGGTCTGGACACAGAAAGGTATTATTACTCTCAAAGATTTATATATTGACAGGCAGTTTGCATCATTTACTCAGTTGCAGAACAAGTTCTCTCTCCCTGCATCACATTTTTTTCATTATTTACAGATAAGAAACTATGTTCATCAGAGTATTGTTAATTTTCCATCTCTTCCGGAAGAGGGGTCAATTTTTGCGCTCCTTCTGAGTTCCCCGGATTCTAAAAAGTTGGTTTCTGGTTTTGTGAAAACTTTTTCTGAGTATTTAAATTTTAAATCTGACTTTTTGAAGATGGCATGGGAGGAAGAGCTTGGTTTGCTGATTGGAGATGAGGTGTGGGAGAGGAGTCTGTGTAGGATCCATTCTTGCTCTATAAATGCAAGGCATCAGTTAATTCAATTCAAAGTGCTTCACAGACTTCATTATTCAAAAACTAAACTGCACAGGATTTTTCCTTCTATTAGTCCGGTGATCATTGTAAACTTGGAGAAGGCTCTCTTACTCATTTATTTTGGACTTGTCCCAAATTGCATAACTATTAGTTGGACATTTTTAAATGTTTTTCTGGTATCTACAATTGCACATTAGAGCCGGACCCAATAATTGCATTGTTTGGATCTTCCTCTTCTCTTTTACTCCTCAGCTCTGCTGCACAAACTACAGTTTTGTTCGGAATGGTAATTGCTAAGAAAATTATCTTGACTCTCTGGAAATCGGATACTGTACCTCAATTCAAAATGTGGCTGACAGAACTGACTGCTCTACTACATATGGAGAGGATTAGGTATACATTAGCGGACAAACTTAGTAATTTCTTTGATGTGTGGCAGCCATCTTTAGATCATGTATTAAAAAACAAAGTCCTGTTTGATCGATTGATCAATAACTCAGCCTACCACCTTAGTGTTTTATTTCTGCTTATTGCCAGTGTTGAAGTAGTATTTTTGTCGTTGCAGTGTAATCTTTTGTCTCATTTGTGTATTTTAGCCCTTGCTGTTGTGTTGTCTGTTGTTGTTTTTTTTTTGTTTTTGTCTCTTTTTTTGTTCTTATATCAAAAAATCTCAATAAACATACTTAAGGATCTTAAGTGTCAGAGAAGGCCTGAGAGGGCTGAGGTGTGGCGCTTGATCAGTGCATTGCTGAGGGAGAGGGAGAGGCCTGCACAGCCTGAACAACCAGCAACATATGAGCCATCTAAGAAAAGATCAGCTCTCATGCTTGCATCACAGTCTTCATCTGATGAAGAGGAGGACTGCATTGAGAAATGTGTGGAGCAATGCAGGGCAGAGCCAACTATTGACATTGAGGACTGTCCCCAGAAATGGTGGTCCAAGCATGAAGGGGCACACAGTGAGATGGCCTACCTTGCATGCAAGTACTTGGCAACACCTGCCACATCCATACCATGTGAGAGGTTATTTTCACTTTCTGGGCATGTTGTTCAGAAGAAGCGAGCTGCCCTGTCATCTGAAAATGTCAAAATGCTTGTCTGTTTCAGCAACTGAGTCAGTGCAAAGAAACAAAAGTAATAGGGACAACCCATGCACTGTATGTTTTTAGTTCTTCTTTTCTTTCTCCTTTGTGGTGTTTCCATGTTCATGTTTTGTTCGGAAAACAGAAAGAGGAATAAGCTTGCGTTGCTTAGCCTCTGCTAAATACAACTGGAGGCTACAGCGCTTGGTCTCCCCTGCCTGAAGCTCAGTTAGCCGCTCGGCCTCAAGCTCAGTTGCCACCTCCACCACATTCAGCCTCACTGCCCATAGCTCAGTTACAGTCTCAGACAGACTTACTACAAACTATGTTACAGTCCATAGCCCAGTCAGTAGCTCAGTTGGCAGAAGAGTCATTAGCCTTATCATCAGTTCAGTCTCCAACTTCACCACCATTATTGTCTCAACCTTTACTTCAGTCGTCCTCAGCTCAGCCACATATTTAGCCATCATCTTCACCTACTCCTCCTGTACAACAAGCTAGGTCAATTCAACCCAAAAGAAACTGTTGTTCGTCCATTCATTCCAAGCAGAGAGACAAACCTAATAATCATGTAAACATTCCTCAAGAGCTGGCCATTTCTGAGACTGTGATGCACTCCAGGGCCTCCCCAGAGGCTGGGTTTCAGCCCCCAGCTGACTCTGGACCCCTGGAGGTTAAGAAGCCAGCTGAGGACTGCACTCGGCTGTCGCTGCCTGAGCAGAGTCAATGCTCTGTGCGGCTGCAGTCTGCTATGTGTTTGCCAGAGGCCCATGTGCCTGCTGGTTCAGCCCTGCGTGTGCCAGGGGTCCTGGTGCCCGCTGGTTTTGGGACTGTTTTTGCTGGGGGGCCCGAGGAGCCCGTCCAGCAACCTGCCTCGTCAGCTGGGGGGCCCGAGAAGCCCGTCCAGCCACCAGCTGCTCCACCAGCAGCTTCATCCACGCCGCCTGCAGCAGCAGCAGCAGCTTCATCGACGCCTGCAGCAGCTGCTTCATCCACGCCATCGCCTGGTCCAGCCTCAGCTTCGCCGTCGCCTGGTCCAGCCTCCGCATCAGCTTCGCCGTCGCCTGGTCCAGCCGCCGCATCAGCTCCAGCGTCGCCTGGTCCAGCCTCCGCATCAGCTTCGCCGTCGCTTGGTCCAGCCTCCGCATCAGCTCCAGCGTCACCTGGTCCGGCCTCCGCCTCAGCTTCGTCTGGTCCAGCCTCAGCTTCAGCTTCTTCAGCTTCATCTATTCCAGCCTCAGCTTCAGCTTCATCTGTTCCAGCCTCTGCCTCAGCTTCATCAGCTTCGTCTGGTCCAGCCTCTGTTTCAGCTTCATCAGCTTCGCCTGGTCCAGCTTCGCCTTCGCCTGGTCCAACTTCAGCTTCAACTTCGCCCTCGCCTGGTCCAGCCTCTGCTTCAGCTTCTGCCTCGCCTGGTCCAGCCTCCGCCTCGCCTGGTGCTGCGGGGGCCACGCAGCCTTTAGGTCCCCAACTGCCGCCTCAACATCATCGGTCATCTGTGTGGCCGCTTGTTGGGCATCGTCGCCACTGTGGACGACCTCCTGAACGCCGCCACTGCCTTCCGTGTGGCCAGCCTCCATTTACAATTAAGAAATACAGATAGTTTCTCTCTTTACTCTTAAAGTTAACAAATATGTTTTTTATATTTATCAATCTAAAAAAAATAAACATTTAGTCTGATTTGATGTTACAATTAAAAAAGTGTTTGTGTTTTTATCTGAAGAGTATGTAAATATCTGGTTTCAACTGTATATTTGATGATGTTGGTGTTTGGCTTGCTTGTCAGCACAAAGAGGGAGAGAGAGGGAGAGAAAGAGGAACAGAGAGGGAGAAAGAGAGGAACAGAGAGGGAGAAAGAGGAACAGAGAGGGAGATGGAGAACGAGGACAGAATACCCACATTCGTGAAAGAAAACCAAAACACTTTTTTGAAAAGTCTGTAACAAAACCATCAAATCTGATAAAGGTTATTTAAATGCTGCAAACGAAGAATGGATTGGAATAAAGAAAAAAAACATATCCTAACCTTAATTACTTTGGGGGGTGGGGGGTAATGAATGACGCCAATAGTGAGTAAAAATTCAACAGTATAATACAGATACATAAAAAACACTCCCAAAACAGAATAAATTATTACAAAATATTAATAAAAAACTATAAAAATGGAGGCAACTTTGCCTGAGGTAGAGTGTATACAATGTATGAAAAAATCTTTACTGCAGATACTAATTTGACTAATTTAATAATACTAATTTTGTGTTGTAAGATTTATGAGTTTCATGCTTTCATAGTGGTACTTGGGAGAACTGACATTTTTCTCAGGTGGTACACACTGTAAAAAGTTTGAGAAACACTGATAAGTGTATGTGTGCTTTTGGAAAACATTTAAAGCTGCTGTACAGAATCTTTGAAACAAGCTTAAAACATTTTTAGAATATAAACAGAGCACTCTGCTTCTCTTTACAGCTCCTCACTCCAGCAGGGCTGTTTGGCTCTTTCTGATAGTGTGCAAATGTGATGTACGTACTGTGGCAGTCATACAGACAACTGGACGGTCCAAAAGTTATATTACCTATTACCTATTACTGGCTGAGGTTTTAGTAGAGTTGTGGCTGAACCACATAAAATATATCATTAATTTTAATCTCCCAATCCATTATAATGTTATGTTGGAATGCCTTTAAAGAGGGTCAAAATGTTTCAACCCAGTTTGTTTTGCAGATTCTGTATAGCAGCTTTAATATAGGGAGAACACAACTTCCAGATTGTGCGAGTAAAAGTAGGTTTTTTCTCTTTGTCAGTTTAACAGTTTCTGTTTTGCCTGTCACTGTTCCCTGTCTGTTTCCTCCTGACCTTGTACTTTCTCCTCACGTTCCCCTCTTTCCTCCTCTCTCCCGCTTTGGACTGACAATCATACACAAATAGATTCAATTAGATGAAAAATTACATTAATATGAAAAAAATATTATTAAGATCACTAACAAAAAGTCCACTCTCAGTGTACTTTCAACCAAAAGGCAAATAACCAAACCACATGAACATCTAATAAAAGATATAAATATTGAAACACTGATCCAACATTATTCTTGAGAGACGGACCATTTGATTTTACACTTTTACCTGAATGTGGCTCCTTTTTTTTTGGAAATAACTTCCTCATATCCATTATGAACCTGGCTGTCTCTCTGCACACACACACACCGGGAGTTATAAGGTTAATGGGCATTCAGTCAGTTAGCTAGTTGGTATCAATTTCAAACAGGACAGTGGTAACAACAGTAGGTTACGGACAATTTTAAGTTTTACATTTTAAATAGGCTGTATAAATTTCAATGGGAGCAACAGGACGGTCAAATGTCGTCGATTTTACTACAGTGTAGGACGGATTGTAGGGTAGCAAACATCGTCGGAAAACACGTTTTCAACACAGCAGGTTACCTGGTGTAATGTTTTTCAGCTAAAAGAAACATGGTCTGACTCCTACCTAACTATATAAAGAGTAACTGAAGGTTAAATGCAGCTAATATGTCCTGTTTTAAGCCGGGCACTTACACCTCCGCTCCACTGCGTCTCAGCCACCATCGCTCTGGCAGCAACGGCACTAGAAAGCCGGGGAGCTGGAACAAACCATTTTTTTTGGGGGGGGGGGGTATCTATACTTTTGTTGTCTCAACCAAGTACTGTATGCTTTTTATATGTTTAGTATAAAAAACAGCAATTATTGTCAAAAAAAAGTAAGAAATATTTGGGGGTGCTTCAGCACCCCCAAAAATGGGCTAAAATCGCCCCTGGTGCTAAGTAGATAGATATATAGCCTACATGAGTGCAGGTGGTGATCAGTGCCAAACATGGAATGATGCAGTGGTGGGAACAGTCATGTGGTTATTGTTCATGAGTCCAACAGCAGAGGGGAAGAAACTGTTCTTATGGCGAGAGGTTCTGGTGCGAATGGACCGGAGCCTCCTGCCTGAGGGAAGCAGGTCAAACAGACTGTGTCCAGGGTGAGAAGGGTCAGCTGTGATCCGAGCTGCACGCCCCAGTGTCCTGGAGGTGTACAGGTCCTGCAGAGATGGGAGACCACAGCCAATCACCTTCTCAGCAGAGCGCACAACACGCTGTAGTCTCTGTTTGTACCTGATAGTGGCTCCAGCGTACCACACAGTGATGGAGGAGGTGAGGATGGACTCGATGATTACAGTGTAGAATTGCATCATCGTCCGTATTGGCAGGTTGAATTTCTTCAGCTGCCTCAGGAAGTATATCCTCTGCTGGGCTTTCTTTATGACGGAGGTGATGGTGGGCTCCCACTTCAGGTCCTGGGTGATGGTGGTACCCAGGAAGCGGAATGAGTCCACAAAGGTGATGGGGGTGTCAGTCAGGATGATGGGGGGGGAGTGGGGCTGTATGCTTCCTGAAGTCCACAATAATCTCCACTGTCTTCTGGGCATTCAGCACCAGGTTGTTGTGGCTGCACCAGGACACCAGATGTTCAACCTCCCTCCTGTAGGCAGACTCATCCCCGTCCGAGATGAGTCCAATAACGGTGGTGTCATCTGCAAACTTGATTAGCTTGACAGACTGGTGGGTGGAGGTGCAGCAGTTAGTGTACAGGGAGAAGAGCAGAGGAGAAAGAACACAGCCCTGAGGGGAGCCGGTGCTGATAAAACCGTTGTAATGTCAGAGGTAACGTTCATATGTTCATTAATGGTTTTCTTTCGTTTTTGATGTACTGCAGAATATTTTTATAAAATCCCAGGCCAGGAAAACCTTCCTGTTTTTCTGTGTTTTATCTTCAGCTACTTTGACACAAAAGCATCTGCTGTGACGCTCACACCTTTGATAAAGTCTTGCATGTGTCAGCTTCCTTTTTATAGATACAAAAATATGTAAATGTACTGATCTGAATTATAATATTTCTGACTGTCAAAATTTCCCAGATTCAAATCGAATTGAATTGAATCGAATCGAATCGAATTTAATCGAATCGTGGATCGAATGGATTCGGGACCTTGTGAATCGGAATTGAATCGATTCTAGAAATCAGTAACGATACCCAGCCCTAATTTTAATGCCTTAACATTAGAGTTTTCCATATTATTTATGAGTGACTAAGACTATAAACTCAGCAGGAAAGTTTTTTGCAGAGGCTTTTCCATAGACATTTATAGGACCTGAAGTGTTTTTGAAACTACAGCAATTAGCATCTGTCTGAACCTACATTCAGACAGAATGTAGGTTTAAGACACTTTGGCTTCAGTTTTCCAATCCAGAAAATGAACGTTCATGTTTAATACTGTCGGTGTTTACAACAATATACTGTAATAACAAAAGACACATGTTGTGGGGGGAAAAACTGTCTGATCTATGTGAATGGCTCTGGAAAAACAGCACTAATTAAAACCCCAGGAATAAGTTTATGTATTCAAAAGTGATCCCTAAGTGTACACTCAGTTATTCCCCTTGTTGTTTTCTAAATATGTTCTAGGTTAGTAAATTTACTTGTGAACGACCCATTTCCCCATAAGAAAGTAAGCAGTCTTTGCTTTTTTGGAAGAGGGCTGCCCACCACCTGCCAGCTGCAAAAGGTTGTGTGTGGCAAACAGCTGGTCACTTAATACCTAGATTTCTTTTTTTTAATTGAGCAATTGCAAAATACAAACTCTCAAAGAGGATAACACAGGTAATAATACAAATGAAAATTTGGAACAGTACAACAGTACAAGCTTGTATGAATCGGGAGTAGTTCACATTATTTGATATTAAGAGATAAACCAGAAGCTTTAGAGAAGATTGAGATAATACTTGAAGTTTTATCTACCATTGATTTATCTTTCAAAAAGATAGATATATCCTCTGCAAACTGACTTTGAACTCTTTATTAAAAATTGATATTCCTTGTATGTCGTTAGAATTTTTGATTAATAGTGTTAAGAATTGAGTTGCCAATATAAAAAGCTTTGGGGAAATATGGCATCCTTGTCGGATTCCTTGTTGCACCTTGAATCCAGGAATGACTCCTGGATTCAAGGAGACCGTGCTACTGATGTCAGTGTAAGCATTTCAACCATGTTGCAAAATTTACTTCCAAAGCCCAAAAATTCTAAAGCTTTTAACAAAAAGGAATGCTCGATTGTGTCAAAAGCCTTGAAGAAGTCCAGAAACAACACATAACTGTCTGTTGTGATAAATTCTCTGTAGTCTAGCAGGCCAAGAAGCAGTCTAGTGTGGTTATGTATGTTTCTACCCTTCACAAAGGCTGACTGGCACTCATCCACTATTTTGGATACCCCAAATCCAATCTATTGGAGTAAATATGAGCTAGCAACTTGTATTCATTGCATAATAAAGTAATTGGTCTCCAGTTATCCAGCAATAGTTTGTCCTTACTGGGTTTTGGAATTAATGTGATGACACCCCTTTTCATGGTAGACGACAGAGATGACCAGATGAAGTACATTCCAAAAAGGCATTACAAGGCAGTACCCTGATATCATTCCAAAAATGAATAATTCCACTGTTAACCCATCCAGTCCTGGTGACTTTCCTTTTGAAGTATGCCCAATTGCTTTATCTAGCTCTGCAATTCTAAGTTTATCTTCCATGTGTTGCCTAAAAGACTTGTCAATTATTGTACTACTTGGCCTAATTATTTCAAAAAATGTTTGACAACCATCGAGTGAAAAGTTAGATTCATATAATTTCTTATAGAAATGTTCTATTTCCTCATTTATTTCTTCTTGGCTATCATAAATAAGATTATTAACAAGTAGTTTATTGATTTTCTTTTTTGTTTGTCTTTGTTTTTCTAGGCCAAAGAAATAAGAAGTATTTTTTTCACCTTCCTCAAGCCAACGAGCTCTTGAGCGTATAAATGCTCCTTTTGCTCTTTCCAGATATAAACTATCCAACTGATTTTAAAGATTATTTAGTTTGATTTGTTCTTCTACAGATGGGTCTTCTTTTTGACGTAATCTGTTCATATCATTAATAATATCATGTTGTTCCTTTTTTTTTTTAACTTTTGAGATGCCTTTACTTATTATTATGGCAACCTCTTTGATTTTAAATTTTAAACCATTCCCATTTACTCAAGGGTGACATTTCCAGTAGATTAATTTCGTTTAACAAGTTTTTTTGTTTCATTGCAAAATTCCTCATTGTCTATGAGGCTACTGTTAAACTTCCATAAATAGTTAGGGATATGCTTAACCCCACCTGGTTGAAAAGACATTGAAATAGCACAATGGTCAGTCAGGGGTGATGCTGATATTTCACATTTAGGGACCTTATTTATCAGGTTAGTAGACATTAACCAAAGTCTAACCTTGAACATTGACCATTATTAGCCAAATTGTACCATGTGAATTGTTTGACATTGGGATTTCTCATTCTCCAAAAATCAATTAGATTTCCTTTAGTAATAAATTCAGCTACAATCTCCTCATAATAGTGGCTATTTCTTCTTGGAGGAGGGCGATCCATATAGACGTCAGGGACCAAATTAAAGTCTCCTCCAACTATGACTTTCTCAGTGTTGGAGTATTATAGGTCACTATCCATTCCTCCAACATCTTATTCAAGGAAGAGTAAAGTTGTTTGATCTGTGCTCTTTTGTTATAACCATAAACACAAATCAAAATATATTTAACATCATTAAACTCAATCACCATCATTAGCCTGTGTCCATTATTGTCACTACTGTGGTTAATTACAATTCCTGAAAACCTGTTGAACAGGATCATCACTCCAGCTGAATGTGAAGTCCCATGGCTGAAGAAAACATAATTCCCCATTGTTGTTTCCAGAAATGTTTATCTGCCTACCCCGAATGAGTCTCTTAAAAAATAATGTTGCTCTTCTGCTCTTTGCAAAAAAGAAAAGTTGCCTTACGCTTTGCATTGTTCTTTAAACCCCCAACATTCAAAGAAAAAAAGGATAACATTCGTTAAATAATAAGAGTGCACGAAGAGAGTGGTGCGCAGGAATGAGCAGCTAATGTTTTCCCTACAAAATTCAACATTAGCATTTATTGCAGCAACCCTTAAGGTGTCTGAACATTCGTAGAACTGGTAAACTAGTCACACTACCTGAAATGGAGCAATTGGAGAAATCTTCACTGAAGTGAATATGCATTTCATTACACACTTGGGCTTGCTTCAGCACCCCCAAAATGAATCAAAGCACACCCAAATATTTCTTACTTTTTTTGGACAATAATTGCTGTTTTTTATACTAAACATATAAAAAGCATACAGTACTTGGTTGAGACAACAAAAGTATAGATACCACCCCCCCACCCCCCACCCCCCCCAAAAAAATGGTTTGTTCCAGCTCTCCGGCTCTCTAGTGCCGTTGCTGCCAGAGCGATGGTGGCTGAGACGCAGCGGAGTGGAGGTGTGAGTGCCTGGCTTAAAACAGGACATATTAGCTGCATTTAACCTTCAGTTACTCTTTATATAGTTAGGTAGGAGTCAGACCATGTTTCTTTTAGCTGAAAAACATTACACCAGGTAACCTGCTGTGTTGAAAACGTGTTTTCCGACGATGTTTGCTACCCTACAATCCGTCCTGCTCTGTAGTAAAATCGGTGACATTTGACCGTCCTGTTGCTCCCATTGAAATTTATACAGCCTATTTAAAATGTAAAACTTAAAATTGTCCGTAACCTACTGTTGTTACCACTGTCCTGTTTGAAATTGATACCAACTAGCTAACTGACTGAATGCCCATTAACCTTATAACTCCCGGTGTGTGTGTGTGCAGAGAGACAGCCAGGTTCATAATGGATATGAGGAAGTTATTTCCAAAAAAACAGGAGCCACATTCAGGTAAAAGTGTAAGAACAAATGATCCATCAATAAAGGATAATGTTGGATCAGTGTTTCAATATTTATATCTTTTATTAGATGTTCATGTGGTTTGGTTATTTGCCTTTTGGTTGAAAGTACACTGAGAGTGGACTTTTTGTTAGTGATCTTAATAATATTTTTTTCATATTAATGTAATTTTTCATCTAATTGAATCTATTTGTGTATGATTGTCAGTCCAAAGAGGGAGAGAGGAGGAAAGAGGGGAACGTGAGGAGAAAGTACAAGGTCAGGAGGAACCAGGTAAGAAAACAGACAGGGAACAGTGACAGCAAAACAGAAACTGTTAAACTGACAAAGAGAAAAAACCTACTTTTACTCGCACAATCTGGAAGTTGTGTTCTCCCTATATTAAAGCTGCTATACAGAATCTGCAAAACAAACTGGGTTGAAACATTTTTGACCCTCTTTAAAGGCATTCCAACATAACATTATAATGGATTGGGGAGATTAAAATTAATGATATATTTTTATGTGGTTCAGCCACAACTCTACTAAAACCTCAGCCAGTAATAGGTAATAGGTAATATAACTTTTGGACCGTCCAGTTGTCTGTATGACTGCCACAGTACGTACATCACATTTGCACACTATCAGAAAGAGCCAAACAGCCCTGCTGGAGTGAGGAGCTGTAAAGAGAAGCAGAGTGCTCTGTTTATATTCTAAAAATGTTTTAAGCTTGTTTCAAAGATTCTGTACAGCAGCTTTAAATGTTTTCCAAAAGCACACATACACTTATCAGTGTTTCTCAAACTTTTTACAGTGTGTACCACCTGAGAAAAATGTCAGTTCTCCCAAGTACCACTATGAAAGCATGAAACTCATAAATCTTACAACACAAAATTAGTATTATTAAATTAGTCAAATTAGTATCTGCAGTAAAGATTTTTTTCATACATTGTATATACTCTACCTCAGGCAAAGTTGCCTCCATTTTTATAGTTTTTTATTAATATTTTGTAATAATTTATAATGTTTTGGGAGTGTTTTTTATGTATCTGTATTATACTGTTGAATTTTTACTCACTATTGGCATCATTCATTACCCCCCACCCCCCACCCCCCAAAGTAATTAAGGTTAGGATATGTTTTTTTTTTCTTTATTCCAATCCATTCTTCGTTTGCAGCATTTAAATAACCTTTATCAGATTTGATGGTTTTGTTACAGACTTTTCAAAAAAGTGTTTTGGTTTTCTTTCACGAATGTGGGTATTCAATTGTGTTAAAATGTACAAAACAGTGATGTCATGTTTTGTGACGAGGACCCAGGCACAGAGAGACTTGATGAATTTAAGAATCTTATGATTTAGTAAAGAAATTTGCAGATTTGCACAGAGATGGTAAAATTTTGATGACTGATAACAGAGACGAAGACAACATACGACAAGGACAGGGAGGAACAGGGGTTTAAATGCAGGAGGAGACAGTCATAGAGAACTCGGGACAACTGGAGACATTTAAGAATGCAGGGACTGAAAGAGACAGGGAAGAAGTCTCATCGTGATGTGTAACGTTTATCTTGCCTGGATGGGCAGCTCTCTGGGTGCTCAGCACCCCCAAAGCTCTAATCCTAGAATCGCCCCTGGTTAGCACTTTTAATTTTTATTTATTTTTATGTTTATTTAAGCGTTATATGACAGTATGTTTGCACTAAGTACCGCAGCAATTTCCTAGTGTTGTAAACCTGCTCGACATTTGGCAATAAAACCCTTTCTGATTCTGATTCTGATTATTAGAGACACGGCTAAGCGTTTTGCTTTTTGCATAATTTTAAAAAGTTTAAATTTGTTCAGTATTGAACGGCAGAAATTAGGTTTTCTTTTCAGAAGTATGAAAACGAAAAAAAAAACAGCGGCCGACAGCACTGTAAACAACGGTAAACTTGTGCATAACAAGCAAGCGAATAATGCAGAAAACAGTACAGAGAGAGAGAGAGAGAGAGCTGTGCATGAAGTGTGATTTTATCGTGGTGGAAGCAAAACAGTAAAAGTCAGAGGAAATTCATGACGATGTTTATGTGGAGCGTAGTTTGGATCTTCTTTTGCTGCTGGTTCAGTCAGTTTTATTTTTATTGTTTGGAGAGAGATAAAACTAACAGCTTTAGAATCAGCGCCAACAGGGCGTGAACACAAAGTGCGGACCCGCCGACAGATCAGAATCAGTGAGTTGTCAGCTTTCAGCCCCGACCGTGTCCGTGCCGTCAGGTGAGAAAGGCGACATCTCACTGATTCTGATCCGCGGGTCCACGCTTTGTGTTTACGTCTTTGTGCAGAATCCGTGTACCTGCTCTCATTTACTGTCTTAGCTGTTTGGTGGTTGTTGAAATTTTGTGAGATTTCACCAGAGATTCTGGCATTTCGGGCAAAATAAATTTATATTAAAAAATCGATTCAGGATTAATGAATCGATTTCACGTTATCCAGGCCAGAATCTATTTTAATCGATAAATCGATTATAAAAACCCACCCCTAATTAAAATAGGATTTCATAAAGGAATGAAGTCGCCATAGAGTGTAAATAGACAGATTCTTTATTGATCACGCAAGGGAAATTGCCGTCTTGCAGCAACACCATAAGAAGTAAAAATGAAATGTATAATCCACAATAAAAACAACATAGGCTGTGTAACCTTTAACAATGTAATTTAAGGTCCATACAGTAATTGGTCCATACTGAAGGCCTAGTAATGTGAGGTAGTCCATACTTTCACATACTTAAAAGAAAATAATACCATAATGGAAAGTCACACTTTATTCATTTTTATACAGGCAATCGCGTAAACCAGCCCTGTACGTCTTTCCTGGGTCCCTCGCAGCAACACCCTTCCAAGATGGCAGCCAACAGTAGCAGCACGGGTAGCAAATCCAGCAACAGCGGCGGTGGGAAACAGTCCGGCCCGTCAGCTGAACAGGTACCCTCCCCTCCGCCTCAGGCTGCTTCACCGGTGCAGTCGTTGATATTATTGTCGTTGGGCCATGTGCGGTGGAGTTACAGCCACCAGTTTGAGTCCCGGATAGCTAAAGCTAACGTTAGCTTCCCATCGGCGTGAGCCAGGTGTCCGGACATCAGTCTGCTCTCTAACAAGCAGCTGGTGTTAAACATGAAGATTTAAGCGTTCATATAATGAGCTGGGGTCAGGTGTGCGCTTCTAGAGAGCGGTTTATGGCTGTTAGACGTATTTAAATGTGCGCATGTGTGTAAGGAGATGGTGTGGATGCGTGAATAGAAGATGCTATTTTTATAACTGAAGACCACCCAGCCCGACTCAATCAACGTGAAGCCACATTACTCAGATATTCATAAAGTATCTGTAACGATGAACTGAGTCTGCCGTAAAAGTCCTGCAGTGTAGCTGCTCTCAACAAAAGTATGTGGAAAGCGATTAATGTGATCAATGCAATGGTTTCATGTGGTGCTTCTGCAGGCTGTCCATCATGGATCAGTTTACGTTTGTTGGTGTCAGCTGCCCTCTGCTGTCCCAGCGAAGCACAGAACAGCATAGAGTACAGCAGTGACCATCACAGACTCATGCTGAGCGGATATTAAAATACCTCAGTCATCTCAGAAAATAGTGATGGCTGTGTATGTTGTTGAGAACTTATGTGTTTTTAGTGAAGTCTGGTTAATTGTTAATGTGAACATTCCTTGACAGTTTCCACTGGTAGAAACAGGGTCACTGATTTTGATCACCAGGAGGCGTTTAAGTTACTTGAAATTAAAATGCCATTATTTTTATGATATAGCCAAAAAATTACTGAAAATGTGTGAATTTCTGAGTGTGGTGAGGTTACATAGACTTTTACACCTTAACTATGTGTGGATCAGACATGCTTACATGTCCGGTCATCTCCAAGAAACGTGAATATAAATATAACATACCATATGCAATATCTCTGCTGGTCCATGATGGTGCTCACTGTGGTTTTCTGCGGCAGGTGGTGGCAACATTTCAGAGGATGCGTCAGGAGCAGCGCAGTATGGCTTCTAAAGCTGCAGAGTTGGAGATGGACATCAACGAGCACAGGTTGGTACAAACCTTCTGATCCGCTCTAAACAGTTTACATTTACAAAGAAGTTTCATGCGGCAGTTCAAGAAAGAGAGAACTGAACATGATTTATTGATACACAGAATTCAGTTATGCTATTTGGCGACTCCGATGCTACGACAGCAGAATGAAATCCTAGTGGCGATAGACGTTATCTAGGCGTCAAGGGTCATGCCTTGATTCTAGGTCCTTGTCAAATTCTAGCTCAGGTTCTAGCTCAAGTGCCCCTCCAGCTCATAGAGGATCTCAGAGCAGAAGTCCAAGATGGTGGAGTTTAATCCATCTGACCATGGCTTGCAACACGCACTGGGAAGCAGCTAAATTATTTTATGGTTTTACTGCGTGCCTTCTCAAATGTTGGCCCAAATGTGTGCGCGCACACGTGTACACAGAAAAAGCGGACAGATGATAGAAAAACACACACAGCAAGTGTTTATTTCTCACTTCCAGTATTAGGAAACGTTTGCATGTTTGCAAACACTTCATTGGCACAACCGGAACAGGTGGCTGGTTTGCAGCAGTTACTTTGGTAACTGAGTTTAAGTAACTGATCTTAAAACGTTTAAATATAAAAGTAAATAAATGCTTAAATGAGGTGTCAGATATACTTGTATGGGTATTAATATACTTGGTGGAAGACCTGATGGCTGAGTCGTTATTCCTGTTATACTTCTTTTAAGTTCACCTCCCAGAGTGGATGTGTGGTCAGTGCATGGTGAAATAAAGTCTCCGTGGATAAGTCCTTGTAGACACATGGACCCTCACACTCACTGTCTGATGATGAAATTTATGATCCTAGTGAACTTGTGGATGTGGAGGTTATTTGAGACTTATGGCCTGACATTATAAGCATCTAAATACGTAATAAGCTCTAGGGCAGACCAGGTGGTGCATGTGAATGTAACACTGAATGCATGTTCTTAGCCGCAAATATTTCACAGTCTGGGGAATCATAATGTCAGCTACTAGCTGAGGCATTCCTGTGATACCTTTTCAGTTGAATACGTTTTCTTTTTAACATTTCTGTTTTCCATTCAGCTTAGTAATAGACACATTGAAGGAGGTGGATCCATCGAGGAAATGCTTTCGTCTAATAGGAGGAGTGTTGGTGGAGAGGACAGTAAAAGAAGTTCTACCTGCCTTGGAAAACAACAAAGAACAGGTGATGGAAGAGGAAATGATAGCATATTACAATTTTCACACTGTGTTCTGCTGTTTAATAGCTTCATATATTGTACACAGACTCTTATTTCGCTCACGATTTAATTTTCTTCCTCCTCCTGTCTTCACAGATCTCCAAAATAATCGAGTCCATCAACTCACAGATGCAGACGAAGGGGCGGGAGCTCACAGAGTACAGGGAACGCTACAACATACGTTTGGTGGGAGAGGGCGAAGGAGAGGAAAAGGGCCAGTCAGCCGCTCCCTCCAGGGACAGCGAAGGAGGCGGATCAAAAAGCGGAGCCGGTGTTTTAGTTTCATAGGTAGTGAGCATGGACAGTGACAGCAGGGCCCTTTGATTTCTGCAGTGTTGAACACGTAGATGGAGTCACACAGTTTAGGTGGAAAACAAACTCTTTGCAGGATAACTCTGGATTTGAAGTTTACTGAAATCTCTGCTTAATCTAACGCACTTGTTAATTTGCAGCAGGTATATTCTGCTTCCTTATGTTCAGTGTGAAAGTTAAAGCTGTCTTATGTTTGCCTTTTTTAATGGTGAAATACTGTGACATCAGTTCACTGATTGAATTCAACCCCCTGAACATTTACCCGCACTCACGCAGGAGCAGCTAAAAACATGATTTTGCTGTCTTAAGATTATCGAAAGTGTTTTTCCCACACAAGATGCAACTGCTAATGTGTTTGGCCAAAACTAAAGAGTCATTTCGAAAACTAAGAAGAAATGGGACACCTAAACATCCAGTAAAATAAATAACGAAGAGATCATTTTGAAAGATGTGCAAAAATTGGATTTCATCGTGCTGTAAAAAATTATTAAGTTGAGCAAAAGTTCATGTCCATGAAGGCATTTAAAAAGCACTCGTCTTTAGCATGAACATCTAAATTTACTCCAAGTACATCATCAGACTTAAAAACAGACACGTTATATTCAACCTCCCTCTGTGACAGTACGTTTCCTCTGAGCTCGTTTAGCTCCACACATGAGCCATGCAGAGTATTAGCTCTGAATGAGGTCGGTTTGTGTTCAGGGGTGACGAGCCTGGAAGTGTAACTGTCTCATCTTAATAATAAAAACCCACCATAACTGAGGAAATGCCTCCTAGGACCCCATGAGCACTGTCCACACGGTTAATGTGTTGTAAGGCCTTTGTTTTTGTTAATGATCATGAATAAAAAAAATGTCACAGTTGTGATTTGTTGTTGTCCTCAGTTCATCTCATCACTTCCATGAGGAGTGGAGCCAACAAGAGTTTTAAACAAGATGAGACAAGGTTCAACAAAAGTGCATCATAAATTATTCTCATATACAAACGGTGAAGAAAAAAAGGACTAGTTTAAAGAGTCCCTCTCATAACATGGTTTGTATATTCGCTTGTATGTGCAGCACCTGCTTTCAAAGGATAAACCTCTATCAATAATTATAGCTCTGTCAAATCATGACGTTCAGAAACTGAGGTATCCTGCATGGTGATCTAAGACTGATTTCAAGATGGGGAAAGTCTTTTGTATTGAGTTTTTATAAAAAGACCTCTGGGGGTTTTCTGGGATAGTGAAAAGTTTGCCACTCACCAAAGGTTTTGGACACAGTGAAAGGAAGATAACTTTGTTTACTCAAACACAGAAAACACCTAAAATGTATCAATAGGAAAATACACGTCAGTTAAAGTAAGATATAATACCTTTACTATACATGTGCTCACTTTCATTCTAAAACAAAAAAAGAGCAAAACCACAGGTCAGCCAACAGATTTTGGTGCCCAAGTTTTGGATTGCTCCTAGTTTGTCTGCAAGGCAATTATAAATAACAAAAATTTAAACTTAGTGTGGGGAACTGAAAGGGCTTTAACTGAAACACCACACTTCAAAGAAAAATGGAAAGGATGTTGATTGTTTACAAAACTAAACCAAAAAATACACAATAAATGTCTTTAGTTGTAATTTTTGTAAGTTTAGTTAAATTTGTCAAACACAAAAATACACTGGAGCTTATGTTTAGTTGAGACGAGTATGTGGTAGAGAGCCGTGTGCTTTTGAACTTATTATCTTACCTATGACAAATAACCACCAAAAACAAAACCAACAACATAATAACTAGAATGAACCACACCAAAAACTCTTAGGCAAAAACATAAACCTTAAAATATCAGATTAACTCGTGAAACTAAAGTAAACTGAGACAGGGGAAAAGAAAAGCTAACAAAAACAATAAAAATGCGAGCTGATATTTTCTCTGGACGTCTGTGTGCACTGCCATCTCTGCACCATCTCTCACATCTATATTTATCTCTTTCTATGTGTGTATATATATAGCTACACTTTATAGTATTCATTCTGGGTTTTATATGGGATTGAGGCAGATTGATTGAAGCTCCTTCATTTGTAATTTAAATCTCTTGGTCCGTTTGGACTAATGTGAGCAAGCGATACTGGGCAATTGAGAGTTCAGATTATTTATAAATATATGGCGTTACGTAAGTGACAAAACACGTGATTCAGGATTAAGAGGGAAAAAGTGAAAAGCTACCGACGAGGATGGGATTCGAACCCACGCGTGCAGAGCACAATGGATTAGCAGTCCATCGCCTTAACCACTCGGCCACCTCGTCTGAATGTCTCTTTCGCAACAGCAAATTGTATTCAAGGGCAACATAGAAGAACAGTATCCATATTTATTTGGCTTATTTCTAAAGACTTCGTTCTCACGTAACGGCACCGTATTTAGAACATCCTCTAGTTCACACAGTGGCCTTTAGGACAAATTAAAAACAAGCGCAAACACTTCTCCCGGAGTGAATTCAGCGGCGCCTTTACTTTCGTCATTACGGTTATAACACATCGGTGTGCGCCGCTGTCGCAGCAGCAGCAGACTGCTGACAACTGTGCTGTGCTTTGATGGAGATCACAGAAACTGGATGGTCGCTTTATTTGTTCTTTTCTGAGTCGTGTGGAAATCTAGGTCAGCGCTGCCACTAACCGGGAAAACATGCGATCGAGTATTCGTTACATTTCCAGCCGAGGAGGCTGCAGTTAGCACCGAGGCAGCAGTGTCGGTGACGCTAGCTGGGACAGAAATAGAGCAGTAAGAGGCATCCAGTTGTGGTTTTCGGACCTCTTTGTGTCCTGCAGCCTGTCTGGGATGCATCTCTCCAAGAAATGTTCCGCCTTCAAAGTAGTGCTGAGCGCCCTGCTGATAGTGGCGCTGCTGCAGCTCATCTACCTGTCCTTCCTGTCCAAGTTTCACGGTAAGCAGCAGCGGTACCGATACTCGGAGCTCTTCGGAGGCTCCGGGGCCAAGAAAAATGCCCACCCGGAGAAAAACTCGCGGAAGGAGCGCCTGAGGTACTCGCTGTCCACCGGCGGGATCTTTGACAACAGCGGGCAGTACCGAGTGTACAAGAACTTGATCAAAAGTGACTTCACCACGAATGAGAAGCCGGGATCTGACCCCAGCTCCAACATCCTGGCTCTAGCTACACACACCACTATCAACAACCTGCACTACCTGGAGTCCTTGCTGGAGAGGTGGCAGAACCCCATCTCTGTGGCCATATTCGCTCACGGCCAAGATGTGAAGTTTGCCACAGCTCTGGTGTACGCTCTCAGCTTCTTCTGCCCTCACATCCAAGCCCTGGTGGACTTCCACTTGGTTTGCCTCTCTGGAGAGATGGCCAGCTTCCCGGAGCAGGACCGTGAGCATTTTGCAGGTCTTGAGGACTGTGCCTCAGTGTTCTCCAGACTGGAGACTCACGGGGAGAAGTACAAGAACTATGCCATGAGCGGAAACATCTCCTACCCCAACAACCTTCTTCGTAACATCGCCAGAGGAGGCACGGAGTCCTCCTACATCTTGGTCATTGACATGGACATGATGCCAAGCGCCGACCTGCACGAGCAGTTCATGGCCATGATCGCCAAGCGTGAGCCAGCGAGTGACGAGGTCTTCGTCCTACCGGCTTTCGAGATCCGCCACGCTAGGAAGATGCCAGCCACCAAGGCAGAGCTGGTTCAGCTCTACCAGGTCGGTGAAGTCCGGCCCTTTTATGAAGAGCTGTGTCCTCGTTGTCAGGCCCCCACCAACTACTCACAGTGGGTAAACAGCCACGTCAGAGAGACGGGAACCCTGGAAGTTGCCTACACGCTCACCTGGGTGGACCCCTGGGAGCCCTTTTACATCGGGCACCGCTCTGTGCCTCTCTACGATGAGAACTTCAAGCAGTATGGCTTCAATCGTATCAGCCAGGTTGGTATGAGAAAGGTGGTCATGATTTCAAGAAGATCTGCCTGTTAGCTGAAGCCCATGAGGTGTTTAAATATAAAACCACAACCATCACTGAACATACAGGAGAGAGCTACCACACACTGTCAGCATCAGTATCGCTCTTAGACTAAAACCTGGAAAACCTGAAAAACATATATCACATCTGCATGTAGACTACGCCTGTGCTTGAATTTTGTTTTTTGGTACTCGCTGTTAAACTTCTGTTAAATGTCACTGAGGCTGCAGCTGAAAGCATAAAAACTGACACTGTTTTTTTTAAGATTATTTTAATCCTGTGTTTTAGCGATAGAGCTGTGATGTTTATAAGTCTGTCATCTCACACACTTATTATTTAAGTTGCCTCTCCTTCCTGTGTTCACATTTGCTAAACTTTATCAGTACAGCAGATCTTTTAGCATAATCCCCATATACACTGTAAAGAGGGCATGGAGCTGGACAAGAGATCACAAATGAAGTTTAATGAGTTACCGTAGTGGGAGAGGACGTGCCCCAGAGCAGGATGAAATCCCATAAAATATCTTTTTTTCATAATCCTGGACTTTTCAGACTAAAACTGGGTCAGCAGCTTTTTTGTGGAGTTTTAAGCTTCCTAAAACTTCTGAGAGACGTGGATGGTGGATGTAAATGCAGTAAGAGTTACATATTTTAAAACTAAAACACATGATTGTTTACTGAGGACGAGAATTCACAGGACGTCTGCCTCTGGTGCATCAGCTTTGACCTCTCACAGGTTCCTCAACTTTAGGAAAGTCTGATATTAAAGGAGTGAAGGCCCCTTCAAATTAAATTAATCTGATCGTTAGTCTGTTCGACACAGATCGTTTTTGGTGGTATCAACCCACCAAAACTTCTAAACCTTATGGCCTTCTTTTTCTAAGCTTCTCCTTTCCCCTGTGGAAATGTCTCCACACCTTCGTCGGTTCCATCACTCCACACAGCCTCTCCCTGACACCTCGTACCTGAAGAAGACGTTTCATCTCTCCTTCATCACGCCCGCTCTCTCACCTTTGTTCTCACGCCTTCTGCCCTCGATACCAAAACCGTCTCCTGTGTCATTATCTTCTCTCACCTCCCCCCGTTCGCTCTCATCACTTCCCACCTGCACGTCTGTCTTCTCATGCTGTTGTTTAATCTCCCTCCAGGCCTGTGAGCTCCACGTGGCCGGATACAGGTTCTCCGTGCTGAGCACTGCCTTTGTGGTGCACCGCGGCTTCAAGATCCAGGGGGAGTTCCACGCTAGGAAAGACGAGGAGAACAAACGCAACCGGGTTCTGTTTCGCAACTTCAAAGAGGGCCTGAAGACCAAATATCCGTCCTCCGCCCGGCGCTGCTGAAAAAAAGACGAGGACATCGGCCGTTGATGACGTCGCTGTCGAGCTGAAACGACGGACGCTTTCTTCTTGTATCCAGATTTAGCTTCCTGTAAGACTCTTTCTGCCCAACTTTCATAGTCAGCACATCAATTTCCTAGTTTCTCTCTGATTTTTCTTTTTTTTGTGATGGTGGCACAGTAGGCGTTTATTTCAAATTTTGTGAAAATGAGCATCAGGGAAATGCTGCCTGGGGATTTCTGAGTGTTCGCTTGGATGGGAGAAAAAGAAATGATCATTCAAGAGTGAGAAACAGGGCAGAAAATCTGGAGTTCACTGCGATTTCACTCAAATGCACATTCAGATAACATTTGGGGTCATTTTAAAGCACATAAGGAATGCATCCTATATTTAGAAATAATTTTACACTCGTCCAGATTGAAAAATGGAGCAGAGTCCTAGATTTCACTGCGAGTAACATGAAGTTTAACGTCTTACATTTCAGACATTGTGTTTAACGTTAACAGGCGTGGTGGTGTTTGACAGCAGCTGGCAGAAAAATGAATTGGCTGATACATCAGGGACCAACAGTAAGGACCAGCTGCTTAATGTGGAGCTCCTGACCAGCTTATTCTCCTGCAGACTGACTGAGCAGGTTCATTTTTAGGAAGGTGGTGGAGCATCACAAAGGTCTACTTGTCTACAAGGAGACATCAGCAGGAAGGCAGCGGTGTTGTTTTCTAGAGCGATGCTGAAGATGCTTTAATCAGGCTTTCTGTACAGAAACAAGTTCTCCATCTACATATATACAAACACCAACAGCCCTCTGACTGGAAGTGAAGCTAAAAATGCTACATTTTTTTCCTTTTGGGGATTTGAAGGGTTTGATTATTATATTTCCTCCAAGGGCAAAAACACTAGTTTAAAGATAAAGCTTCTTTCTGCTGCTCCTTGATTCTGACAAGGTCGTCACAGCAGACGAGTCTGCATCTTTTGATTTGACACAGATTTCTGTGGCTAAAAAAAACCTCCTCACACTATTTAACTTCACTTGTTTGGCCTGGTTTCAGACATTTATGTCAGCTATTCAAGAAAAAAAATGGTGAAGTAGTCTGATTGTTGCTCTGCAGACCTGCAATCATGGGAGTAAAGTGTGTTCTATAGTGCGCTCTGACCACAAGGTGGCAACAGTCGCTCGAGTGTTTGTTTTCAGCCTGTGGTAAAAACAGCAGAGCGCTCACACATCAGCGGCGCTGTTTGGTGCTCAGGACGTGAAGCAGCTCCGCAGCACGGCCGTTAGCACATTTGGCTGCGAGTGCTTATCGGACTGAAAGGGTTAATCTCATGAGAACAAAGCTCTGGGAGCCTGTGTACACAGATTATGTACAACACTAGATTTTTGCATACACTGTGGAGAACTGCTGTATTTATAACACTGGGGATCTGACACTGGCAGTCCTCTACATCTATCAACAGATTTTTGTTGTTGTTTTTACCTCTTCAGCTGGAGTGTGTGTTGGGAGCGGGCAGCTACAGGCACTAATGTAGCACACATATAAAGCATAATCAAAGTGTGAACCACAAACAGGAGCAGCCTGTGGTGTTAAAGGATTGCTTCTCTTGCTACTATTGGAGTAAAAGACAGCAAATGTTTGATCTTAGGCTTTATTCTGTAACTATGGTACATACATACAGTATTAACCTCGACTACCACTCTTCTTCTTTGTTTGTAGTGAATGCATATACACTTCAGATATGTTTGACTCACGTGTTTAAGTGTTTAATTTCAATTTAATTCTCGATTCGAGACGGACTGACGTGTTTTTTTTCTTCCTCACTCGTCATGTTTGTGATATATTTATTGTAAAAACTCTTCTTTGTTAACAGGAATAGTTTTTTATGACCTCGAGCAACAAAGAATAACCTGTAGCACGAAATTTAAATGGAACATTGTGATTTTTTTTAAACCACTATGAAATAATTTATTTAGCATTTTTGGAGCAGAATCAGTTTGAACACATTACCTTATGTGATTATGTGGTGCAGTGCTTTTCTCCTGGTGCAGTGTTTCTTCCTTATTTGGAAATTAATTGTTTTTGTATTTATTTATTTTTTTCTCTATGATGCCTGATTTGTATTGTTGGAATTTCTAATAAACCTGGATTATTTACATTTGACCCGTGACTGTGATTGACTCTTGCTCTAACTCAAGAATAGAGTAAGTTTGTGAAATCACACCTGGTTATATCACAAACTCAGAGTATATGAAAGAAAGAGCCAGCTGTGGCTCAGGTGGTAGAGCAGGTCGTCTTGTAGTCAGAAGGTCAGTGGCTTGATCCCTGGATCATCCAGCCCACATGGCTTGGGAAAGATACTGAGCCCTGAGCTGCCTCCAGTGCATCCACTGAGCCTGTGTGTTTGTTAGAAAGCACTTAATCCGCTGCATGAAGATGTCAAGTCAAGTGACTTTTATCATCATTTCAAACATGTACAGTGGTACAGTACAGAGTGAAACGAGACAACATTCCTGATCCTACATATGACAGACAAACACAGGACTATGTAAAGTGCAATGTGCAAAAAAACAAGACTAGACAGAACAGGACGATGCAGACACAAGACAGTGTAATGGAAGTGTGCAAAATACCTAATATTGTAATTTCTTTATTTTATATATAACCCTTAATCCTGTGCAGTCTATTTACCAACATTAGCAAACATACTACACGTAGAAACGTCAGAAATCCATTTTGGCCATTCAGTCAGTTTTCAATTCAACAAAAGTGGAGAGGTTTCTAAATATTGAAGGTTGTTGATTCATAAAGGGGAGAAATACAAATATAACATCTCCAAGAGGTATTTGGGAAAAATTGGGAAAGGATCTGTGCTAATGGCTCTAATTTATTGACACTTACGGGTAAGACTGATATCACTTAAAATATCACATTATTTCTATTGAACCTACAGCAGGCTCAGACTGGACTTCATTAAATCAAAGGAAATGTAACAGCATCCACATTGTGAACATGTTTAAAATTCAGCTGTACTGGACAAAAATAATGATTATTTAGATGTAACTGAGATGTAGTGAGGCCTGTGACAGACTGGCACCTGTCCACAGAGCACCCTGCCTCTCGCCTCTAACCCCTGTCTTAGCCCCCCACCACCCCCCGAGACCCTGACAATTTTTTAAATATTGTAAAGCATTCAGTCAAACTTTATCACGCACTGAAGGATTAGACAACAATCACAATAATGATTGGATATTAGACTCGTTTTTAAAAAAATGAAAGAATTCAGGAAATGCTCCTTTAATGAGTCGCTTTACAAATCAGGGAAAGTCACTGATACGAAATAATGTCATATAAGATGATTAATAATGTACAAAAATACTTCAAAATTAAACATGTATATATATTAGCATTTATGCATGAGTAAAGTGGGAGGATGAGGAAATGTATTTGTCTTTTATTTTATTAAACTGAAACGCTGGCATAAAAATGGGTCCAAATTCTTCTGTTATAAGACGAGTAAAGACTCCCTTGGGCTGAATTTTTAAAAATGCATTCATTCACCCTACAAAACTGTAAAATAAATAACTTTACTGTAGGTGTTTTTATACCACCAGTTTTTATAATTGTGTAAAAGTTTCAAATGAAAAGTAATTTTAAAACAAATTGCAAGTAAGAAAACAAACATCCTCAGTCATGCGAAGGTTCCTTGAGCACTTGGAAATGCTCAAATCCAATCAATTAACTTCACCAGAGGGATTTGCAATGACATCTAATGTCAACAGAGTTTCCAGAAGCATCATTTAAAAACAACTGCAACACTTCATGTCCAAGTAAAGCGTTTCAAACACAGCAGGCTTCGCCCGTCTGAACTCAGAGCGTGCGCGATGTTACGTAAAACCTTCATATGTGTCGAGGCGTGTCGCTCAAAGTGAGAAAACTACGAGTTATCAGAGGAGTATCATTCTCCAAAACACTTGACCTAGTTGACTCTAACCTGTGGTGTAACGGGGTTTAAGATGGGGAGGCTTTAAAGCCATCCCTGCACCAACAGCATGTGACGGGTGATTACAAGGTGAGCTGGGACAGCATCCAATTAAAAGTTCCTACTTAGTAATTAAGATCTCTGTTACAGTGGAGTTTAATGAGTTCTCTGTATGGCTTCTGTTTCATATGGACTGAATTCCCTCTGCAATGACACCCATGGCCAGTGAGGTTCCCAGGAGAGCCTTCATTGTATCCTGATAAATAAAAAAAAGAACGGTGATGAAGAAAATAAAACACGTCAGTATCATTGTGCTCAGCTGTAACGTCGCTCGAGCGTTGATGGTTTAACCGGCCATCTGTTGGTTGATAAAGTGGAGCACGTGTGACATTCAGCACTCGACAACTGTGCGAGGGGCCGTGGCATTTTGTGACTAAGCCTTCATTATTGGGTCCAGGCACACGAAGGCAAGTGGCACGCAACGCCATGCTATGACTTTAGATCAGCCTTCATT
Organism: Oreochromis aureus; assembly: GCF_013358895.1. Taxonomy (NCBI): domain Eukaryota; kingdom Metazoa; phylum Chordata; class Actinopteri; order Cichliformes; family Cichlidae; genus Oreochromis; species Oreochromis aureus. The sequence goes on from NC_052944.1 coordinate 28,325,804, forward strand.
GGACGCACACTTGGTCATCACCAGCTTTATTAAGTTAGGCTTTGTTTTTGCCTTCTACTCACTTCATCCCAACCTCCGTTATTACTCACGTACAGCAGCGAGGCCTTAAAAAAATAGCAATAACCTTAGAGTTAGAGTACTCATGCTAGGTTATTCATTTGTTTTACATACATACTATATATATTTGGTATATGCTTAGTCATCTTTTTTAAATACAAAGACATCAAACTTTAAAACCCATGATGTACATTTTTTCTCCCCCTGCTCAGGGTGTTAATAACGTAGCAGAAGGTGCGGAAAGGTTAGGAGGGGGATGGTGGATCAGGAGAGGCAGGTTTGGTGAGGTAAAGTGGGGTTTATCTCAGCAGCTTTGGGGAGTGAAGGCTTATCTGGGTCAGAGAGCTTTATGACATAAGCAATTAGGGTTTCCTTCTCTTGTGGATGCTAGCAGGAGGGAGGCCTCCCGCTATCTAGATTAGCCATCCTACTCAAGCCAGGAGAGCTCGGCAGCTTCTGGACAGTGGAGGGAACCAGCTGGGGGGCGAGATGAGCAGGCGGCAGGGGGTTCCTCGATGGGGATGGGGGGGAGTGAGGGCAACAAGAGCGAGGGGTCAACAAACATATCTTGTAGACATGCAGGACAAGCAGCACGGGTCAGCGGAGGAGCAAGAGCAGAAAGACGGAGTCAGTGACCCAGACTGATGAGAGGAATTCACAGAATGAAATGTGGGGGGAATGAAGAGGGCGTTTGTTCACTGTAGCATGTTTAACAGGAGTGTGGAGAGAAAACGACCACAGAGGATGTTTATGGTTACTCAGCTTAATGTCATCGATTTCTTCTCATGAGCCACTTGACTCGAAGGACTTACAAGTGATTAGGACAATTGGTTTAGAGAAATGGTTTAAAAGGTCTCTATATGTGCTCAGCTCGTGACTCAAGGCATCTGACAACATGTGAAAATATGAATTATGGATTTTTTATTTTTACTCGAACTGCACATTTCTACCCCCCCAAAAAAAGTAAAAATGTGACTGTAACTCATCATTTCACATTAAGCTATTGCAGTGATGTGAAGCAAAAGCAGCCATGCAAGCTGAATGCTGTTATAAGAATCACATTTTATGTGTTGTAAACAATACTTATGACGATTTGTTAATCTCTGATGTCAGATAACCATTGAAAAAAAAATTCGTGTTAATCCCAACCTGACCAAAAACACATAATTTTACATAACAGCGTAACAGAAATGGTTACATATGAGCTGTTCGAGACATTAAATGTTGGCTGTACTCACACGATGAATGATTTTAATGATTGATTATTTAATGTTTTGTTATCAGAAAAAAAAGGTTAAATATTTAAACTGGTCTGATCTCTGCTCTTTTTTTTCCTCCTGAATCTTTAAGAGTTGAAGTTTATGGTTTACAAATAACAAAAGCTTTCATTATTATATTAAATCATTTTATTATTATCATTATCATGGACTAGATTAGAATTATTTTCTCTGTAAATACCACAAACTAATCAGTAATAACTTTTATGACCTTGTCTGATGGCTTGAAATTTCTTTCTCTAACACAGAGTCAAACATCTTTGAAAAAAGGCCACATGATCTTTACACATAACTAAATAACAGAAAAAGGAGCAAACGCTCACTTTTATCAGGGACCACAGTATCTCCCATTTCAAAAAATTACTTGGATGTTTCCGACTGGTCAGAATTTTCTCCCATTAATTTTCTGCTAGCCAACTTGTTTTAGATCTATTACAGTGGTGCTTTGTTATATTTCCATATATTTTTCTTCCAAGGACACAGATTTTCTTAACAATAATTCTCGAAGATTTCTGGAGGTCTGTCAACTGCTTTTTTACTCAGTTTCAATCCTTGTACCTGTCCATTTTCAAAGGAATGGTTTTATCTTTGTTAAGCCACTGACATTGCACTTGATCCAAATTCTTTAGTTGAATCTGTGAAAAATAGCAAAGGTGACACAGTTTGACAGACATAAAATCAAGGTGATTCCCACAGAGCTATTAGCTGAAAACCTGGCATATCTCAGCATGATGTGCAGGGTCAGGATATCTACAACAGATGAATAGTAGCTGAGAGTCATACTCTTAAGAAACAGGAAACAATCCTGACACAAGGTGAGAGAGACATTTGGTCCTTCAGTTGATCCATCTACTGTTCACTGAAGCCTCATCAGAAATGGTCACAGTGGAAGGGCGGGTGTGAAGAGGCCATGCTTACAGAATGGAAGGTATGTCAGGTATGCTGAGATTTGGCAAATCACACAAGAACTGACAAGAAAATCAATGGAACAGGTCTGATGGAGTCATGAATCAAAATGTGAAATGCTCAGGCCAAATCATCATCAATATGGCAGCAGCTTCATATTTCAGCATGATGACGATCCCACACATTGGATTGGCCTTCAACATTATTGAAGCAGTGTGAGATCATCTTGACAGAGAACAGAACATCAGGCAGAAACATCAAAAGAAGAGCTTTAAATGACCTTCAAGAAGCCTGGAGAACTATTCCTGAAGACTACTTAAAGAAACGAGAAGAGAGCTGCCTCGAAAGTTCAGACTGTGCTGAATAATAAAGGTGGGGGCTTGTTAGGTTAGTACAAGTTCTATCTATCTATCTATCTATCTATCTATCTATCTATCTATCTATCTATCTATCTATCTATCTATCTATCGATCGATCGCAGCCTCCACCCTTCTCCTTTTCATTCTTGTAATGGTGCCTGTTAATAAGATTCAGGTCTCAATCACAAACACAAAGACACTCTTGTTTTGATCAACAATCCCAACAACAGATTGTAACCACACGCTGAGCATGTCTATCTCTGTGATGCATGCATCCGTTTCACTTAAACAAGCGAAGGCTTAGCTGCCATCCGCGCCAGCTTTGGGAGAAGTTTACCTGTCTACTTACCGAAGAAAGCCTCTCAGGCAAAGGGCACACATATCACTCTACCTCTAAACCTGGTGTTCCTGGACGCCCCGGCTGCCTGCATTTTAAATGCATCCCACTAAAGCCAGACTATCCAGGCTGGAGGACAGAAGTAATGAGACGTGACACTGCCCAAGGGAAGGAAAAGGAGGCCTAACAGATATAGGTAATCCTTCTCACCAAGCTAACGCCTCTTAGCCTCTCGCCCCTGCTGTCACATGAACCCAGCAGGAAAAGATCCAGGAGCCATACGCATATAGACAAATGCAGACACACTAGCAGCATAATCATTAGAAGCTGTCAGCTTTGTATTCATACGTGTTGTTTGAAGAGCATACACTGTTCAGCCACAGCACTAAAACCTCTGACAGGTAAAATTAACATCGATCATCTCATTACGATGCAGCGTTCAGCAGGGAAACCTCATTTTGCTCTTACTTTGACACTCACCACCAACTTACACATTGTTTAACCAGCCGCTTAAGCTAGCCCCCCACAACACGCACCACCAAACCGCCAAAACTGCTAAAGAACAGCTTGAGGAGGCCGACCCCAGAGGCCTGGACATGTTAGAGGTAGCTTCTAAGCACAAAACAAGGCAGGTGGTTTCAAAAAAAGGGAAACATATGGTCTGCATCAGCCACGCACACTCACACACACTTACAATAGCTTCTGCATCGATCGATGTGCTAATGCAAGGCTCATTTATCACCATAACTCACTAACAGATGTTGGGCGCTATGATACCATTACCCCAATGTTTGCACAACACAACCCGGGTGTATGACAACAATGTCTCAGAGATGACCTGACTGATATTATCTGCATCGATAGAGAAGGTGATGGATTGTTGTGTACTTGTAAAAGGTTTATGAAGTGTAGCACTGATGGCTGAGTAGAAGCACTTCTGCTGAGCAGTTACAGACGTTAATATACTCGATGTAGCGGTTGTGGAACAGGAGATTAGGTCGGATTTATTTTACAGATTAAACTTTAGTTGAACTGTCAGCCACTGTATCAAAGGATCACACAACATGGCTTTAATGGAAATCAATATAAGCCACGAGTGAGCGCGACTATTTGTTTTCACTATTTCTTTCTTTGTTGTGTATTTTAGTGCGCTCATGAGGTCAGAGGTTGTGTCGAATGTTTGGAGGTGCAACAAAACCTTCGTTTGACCAAAACTGCTGCATTTATTCCAGTAACACAGACTAAAAAAGGACTATGATACTGATATAAATACAGCTTTCACATACTTACTGTTTGCTGGAGCTGAACTTTAAAGATAGTTTTGGTTTTGGTTGAAAAATGCAGCATAGTGCCCTCAGACCCTGTGCTCTGTACGATTTATTTAAATACACCTAATAAATGATCAATAAACTAGTAATTAGGTCATATTATTCCAGCTTTTGATACGGCTAATTAATTGCTATAATAGCAAAACTCAATAATCCACACAAACAATTAAAAAATCTAAATGAGATTTGAGAACATTATTTATCATTACAGCTTAGTACAGCATGAAGAGGGCTGAAGGCCCTGAAGGCTGAATGACCACAGGCATGTGGCTCCTCGTTAATGCATCATGTCAGTGTGTAAGTGTCAACATCAGCTCCGATCGCAGAAAGATAACTGAAATTTTATTCAAATTTTGCAAACAAGTTAACTCTCCACTCAGTTTATTAGGTACATGGTGCTAGTACTGGTTTTCCTTCAGAACTGCTTTAATTCTTCATGGCTTAGATTCAACAAGTTGCTAAAAATATTCCTGACGTGACAGCATCACACAGTTGCAGCAGATTTGTCGGCTGCACATCCATCATGAGAATCTCCCGTTCCACCACATCATAAAGGTGCTCTGTTGGACTGTGTTCATGCTGCTAATGCCAAACTCTGACCTACCATCTGAATTTTGCAGCAGAAATCAAAACTCATCAGACCAGGCAACAATTTTACATCTAATTTGAGCGGCTTCCAGTGTGGTCTTCTGCTGCTGTAGCCCTTCTGCTTCGAGGTTCAATGAGTTCTACATTCAGAGATGCTTTTTTTTTTACATATACCTTGTGTAACCGGTGTGTTCGTGCAGTGTGTCTGACAATGAAAGGTAAAAAGAAAGTTAATAACTTGCCCGCTCCAGCTCCTCTCCCACAGGGGAATTGTAGAAAAGGGCGCAGTATTTAATTTTACATTAAACATAAAGTAGAAAACTTACATGCAACATATTTAACACAGATCGGGGAAAAAAAACCCCAGGGTGGATAAAGATATAATTAGTGTTGGAAAAGAAATGACACGAGCTTTCCTACAGAGGAATTGTCGAAAAGGGGAGAGGCCGAAGGGCTACCCCAAATTTATAGGGCTGCACCAAAGAAGAAGAAGAAGAAAAGGATGAGGAGGGGCTCTAACTGATAATGAAGATAACTTCAGGCGTGGAGGTCCTAAAAGTCAGGTATACCAGGAACAGTTTTGTGTAATTATAACAATATGTAATTTATGTATTAATTTATTTGAGTGACTGTTGTCTTTCTATGAGCTTGAAGCACTATGGCCATTCTCTGACCTCTGACATCACCAAGGCATTTCCAGTCAGAGATCTGCCGCTCACTGGATATTTTCTCTTTTTTTGAACCCTACAGATTCAGACCTCCAGATCAGCAGTTTCTGAAACATTCAGAAGAGCCTGTCTGACAACAACCATACCACGTTCAACGTCACTCAAATCCCCCTTTCCCCCCATTCTCACAGATATTTACACACAGTGTATTATTTACTAAATTACCAGAGTAAAAGAGTAAATTACCAGTTAAGTGCAGCATGTTTTGAAATGTCACGTTTTGGTGTGAACAATTATCTTCTTATGATTTAGTACAGCTTGGAGGAGACACATGTTGACACGTGTCACAATAAACTTGGGGCTTCCTCCATATGATCCTAATGTTTTCAGACATGAACCTATAGAAACCACAAGACTGTGTGTCTGTTTTTGCTGTCAGAGACAAACTAAAAGTTAATTAGTGCGGATGACCTGGTGGTTATAAAGCAGTAAAACGTGTCTTACTCTGAATGAAGTTCATACTGAAGCTCAGAAGTTCAGAACAGCAGCAAACATTATTGGTATGTAATGTGAATTTATTTAAATTAAGTTCTGCTTACATTTACTAATGTATACTTTTAAGGTATACCAAAAACACGCCAAATTATAACTGCAGAATCATTCAAGTCAAAGTATTAACATCCAGTTAATTTACTTTTTTGTGGGTTTGTCTCATATTTATCCCATTTGACGTCAATGACATTTCAGTTTGCTTATATTTACAACACATAAACGTCAGACATGGACACATCTATCTTTCAGTGCTGTATTATCCTCCCGGGGCCTTGTCGAGGCCCTGACAGCGTCAGCAGCACAGAGGGCGAGGCTAGGCTGGGCAGAGCCGGGCGGTCCAGAGAGGATCAGGGGAGGTAAGTCACCAAAGCAGGAATTAATGAGCATTATAGTATTAGGTAAAAATAAGTCCCACCTTAAATCCCTCAGGATTCCTAAACAACCACCAGCACCTGTTACATATGATGAAGAGGATCAGAGAGGAAGACCAGGCTCCTGTGACCAGACAGATAACTGAAAAAGGTCTACGCTGTTTGTGTAACTGATCTAAAATCAAAGCGCACACTGTTTCCTCTTTACTGTTGTACTGAATATTTCAGCTGTACATTTATACAGGCTGCTGTGCTGTTACATTTTATTTCTTTGTTATATATTTTTTTAACTTCTTCCAACATAAAGAAATGTGTAAATTCAGGTCTTTTGGTTTTCTGGGTGTTTCAAAGTGTGAAAATGGTTCATTTTTGCTCAGTCTGTTATCTTTTACCTTTGCTCCCCACGTAGGCAGGTCTATACAAAGCTCTGCGACCACAATTAGCAAAGAAAAGAAAACAAACAAACAACAATCCAGTGCGAGCAGTGATTTGCTGGGCTATTTTTTCTCTGGCTTAAATTAGTTTGCCGGCTAACCGTGAGCTTGTGGTAAGCTGATCCCACAAACAGGGAACATGATACTGTCTGGAGGTGGTTCATTGTGCTGGAGGGAACAACGACCAAACCCACCTATTGGTGATACCTGGAAAGCACAAATGTTACAAATAATAGGGCTGAATTTTCTTTTAAAGACCCTGTTGCTTTGAGCCACTAATTAATTCACAGAGTTCAGATTTCCCTTGGAAATGCTGTAATGTCAAGAAACCAGGCACTACGAGGAACTGCACATGCCTCGAGATTACTGACCTTTAAGAGATTCCTTCAGGGCTCTGGAAATTAAATCTTCTAAATATGCAGTTGTGAGTGCTTTAACTGTGGTTGAATCTCATAACCGGGGTTATTACAGTTAAGTAAAACAAATTAAATCAAAGGATATTTAACTGAAATGAAAAATAAAAGCTAAATAACTGAAACCTGAGACCTGCAACACTCTGTATGAAGAAATCTTTGCAGGTTTGGTCTAATTTGGTCACATTTGTCATGTTTAGATTTTGATGTCTACATGACTGCGAGTGAAGGGTTTGCATTAGAATATCTGCTATAAAAGGCTTAAATTTGCAGCTGACAAATATGACCTGAAATGAAGACAAAAAAATGAAACTAATTCAAAAACTAGACCAAAATGAGCAAACCTTGTAAATGAAAAGAAAAATGTAAAACTAAGTAAAAATAAAACCTTTAAATTATTTAATTAACCAGTTAGTCATTGGCTTTAATGAGCTGTTCCTAACGCTGGATAGTCTGAGCTTATCAATACAGTGGTTTAATCAACTGTTTAATCACCTCATGATTAAAAAGTTTGTAGAGCTTTAGCTGCAATAACTTTTCTGTGTGATGTATCAGTCTCTCACATTATTGTGGAGGAATATTACCCCACCCTCACACTCTTCACCCTGCTGCCTTCTGGCATGAGGCACCGAAGCATCCGGGCCCTCACTGCCAGACTGCGAAACAGTTTCTTCCCCCAAGGTTAGACTCCTGAACACTCAGTGACTGGACTGGCACACACACTTTCATACACCAAGTTACTTTTTGCACAATGCTCAGTCTTTTCCCACAGCCCACTATCATTGTTGCACTTTTCTACTGCACTGTTGTGTCTGTATCGTTCTGTTCTGTCTGGTGTTGCACTCTGTTTTGTTTTTTTGTAATTTTTGCACATTGCACTTTATGTGGTTCTGTGTTGATTGTCTGTTATATGTGATGTGTAGCACCACGGTCTTGGAGGAACGTTGTACCACTGCACATGGTTGAAATGACAATAAAGCCACTTGACTTGAATTTTGGGTCAAGTGGGTCATATTTACATACTTGTGACTTCAGTTTGCAGGTATTCGTTCATGCACAGCTCTCTTAAGGTCCCACCACAGCATTTCAATCAGGTCCCAACCTGATTGAAATGCTGGACTTTGGCTGGATCATTGCAAAACTTTGATTCTTTTCTTTTTCAGTCATTCTGTTATAGATTTCCTGCTGTGCTTGGGGTCATTGTTCTGTTTCATGACCCAGTTTTGGTGAGTTTTAGTTGTCAGACACATTTGACTCTAGAATATTTTGGCATACAGAGGCGGTCATGGCCGACTCAGTGACTGCGAGGTGTTCAGGTCCTGTGGATGTAAAACAGGCCCAAATCGTGACCCCTCCACCACCGTGCTGACAGGTTGCATACCGAGGTGTTTGCGCTGATATGTTGTTTTTGTTTTTTACCATGGTGGTGTGCATTACGACCAAAAGTCTCCACTTTGGTCTTGTCTGTCCAAAGTATTTTTTTTTTTTTGTAACTCTTGTGGTTTGTTAAGATACAGTTTTGCAAACTGAAGCTGTGCAGCCATGTTCTTTTTACAGAGACAAGGCATTCTCCTCCCAAACAGTTCATTCTTGTTCAGTGTTTTTCTAATTGTGCTGGCATGAACTTTTAACATGACAAATTATGTTTAACAGGCTAACCAAATTTTCTAGGGTCTGAGATGTAACTCTTGTGTTTTGTCATTTCCCAGTATTGTACAGTCTGAGCTCGGCTGAACGTCCACTCCTGTCTTGAGTTTTAATGCACACTTGAATGCTCCAGGCCAGCGAGCTTTCAAGACCTCTGCTTTTATAGAGATGCTCAAACTTGCTTATGATCAGTTAATTGAATCAAGCAGCAGTAGTCTCACCTGGCTGTTACTACTGCTGCTTAATTCCTATAAAAGCATTGAGGGTGTCCTTAGTTTTTCACAGGGCTGATCTAAATAAAGATTTTATTTAGAGGCCACAACATTTCTCAAAGAGTTTGTTCAGTGAGGCATCTTCAGTTATACCAAAGCAATGACATATTTTAGATCACACCTGTACAAAGGTATGGCTTTTCCCTTTTTCATTCTTTGTAGTCACTGATAACCCACCAAATGTTGTTACAGTTATCTCCTATCAGTATTTTCCATCCACGCTGACTTTATATCACCTGTGTCTATATAATCAAGAGATCTTCTTCTCTCTCCTCTTCACACCCCACAGCAACAGATCAGGAAGTCACTTTTGTCGTTTGTTTGCTGAGTGCTCCCGGCTTGAGCTGAGAGGTAAAGCTAACATGCAGGAGTTTGGGGGTGAAGGGAGGGGAGGATGCAGAGGGGGTGGACCTGTCTGAGAGGAGACTGCTATAGAGTTGTAAATGAGCTTGTAATTAGCTCTTACACATTTGCCTGGAGGGAATTAGTGTGTGCGTGCTTGCGTGTGTGTGTGTGTGTGTGTGTGTGTGTGTGTGTGAGAGAGTGTGTGAGTGTGTGTCATTGTGTGTTTTTTAACCCCTTTTCCTTAGAATAGGGGTTGATGGTGATAAGCAGATAATACTAATTACTTCTCCTCCCCATTGCTTGTTAATTGTGCTTGGTGTGGATTTATACAGCATGGTAATACCCCCATTCCTCACACACACACACACACACACACACACAAAACAGATGCATGCCCCCTGCTTTGTGGGCAAAATCAACAGGTCATTTTTTAATCAGGATATTTCTGTTTAAGCCGTTGATTAATTATGCCAGTTTGGTGCTTCATCATATATTAGTCCAGCCAATGAGGCAGTGTGTGTGTGTGTGTGTGTGTGTGTGTGTGTGTGTGTGTGTGTGTGTGTGTGTGTGTGTGTGTGTGTGTGTGTGTGTGTGTGTGTTTGCTTCTTTTAATATATTCATGGAGGTTAAATACCTGGGGTCTGACAGCTTTGGGGTCAGACCTCTACAGTATATGGAAATGAAAATGCTGCGAAGAGTAATAAATGGATTAAACCTCATTTTATTGTTAGAGGGTCTCTCACATACATGACTGAGTCAGGCCAGCAGTCGGCAATGGTCCTCTTTTGTTAAATAACACATTACAGTAAAACTTGAAGTATAAATGTCAGCCTTCCTGTCTCCATTTCAGCACTAAATTAAGTTTCTTCACTGCTTTTCTTTTTTTTAATGATTAGCATCACACCAATCTGGGAACCCAGTGACTATCATGTGATAACTATGAGATCCAGGTTTGTCATTCTGTAAACAAATCAGGCAAAATTTCAAAAAGCTCAAGAAAACTTAGCATCCGAAGTTCAGCCAACTGGATCTACGTCTGCTCTCCTGAAAATTGATCAATCACTACGAACAGAAACCAGAAGATTTCCTCCAATTTACTATTGTTAAGAATCAGCATATGGTGTCAAGAAGATGATACTTAACACAGTGTGTATTGGGAAAAAGTCAAGGTATACTCTAGACAGACCGTCAGTCTGTCACCTTGTTAACACAGATAAGCTGTGTACCAATTCAGGGACTGGAGTGTGTATTCAAGACCAGGTACATCACGATGGGCAAACGACACTCAGCGTGAAAACTGCTTCATCAGGGAATCTCGAATGAGCCGCAAACATACGGAAAATGCAGATGATGATTTTTTTAAGGAAAAATGTGGAAATCAGTAAACTGGACAATATTCTTTGCACATATACATAAATAATATTAGAATATTTTAGATGTTACAGAACTATTTGTAGAGGCACCACTTGAGTAATTGAGCAAATTTAAGCAAAACAGCAAATATAACAATCGGGAAAACAGAATTACAAAACAATAAGATGACATAGTTAAAACATGATTAAAATAAAAACCTGTTCACAGAAAGACGCAGTTAGTTTCTAGTTGAGATTTAAAATCTGTTTTGTGAGGCCGACAACCTGAACTGTAGGAGGAAGCTGCTCCAGAGTTTTGGAGCTGCGTTTGCTGCAGCTGATGTCAAGAGAAAAAAAAAAGAGTCACAAATGCCTTGTAATGGCTCTAAATATTTTTGTTCTTTTGATATTTCAGCTTTTGTTTTTTAAAGTGAAACCTAGATAGTCCCTAAAATTCTGTTTGTGCCTTTTCATAACAGGGAAGTGAATATAGAGTCATGAAAATCAATTATTTTAATGATTTTAGGAAAAGGCCGAATCATAAAAAATAGTAAAAGAACACGAATGGACTAAACAGTAACTGAGAACATACCAATAAGCTAGTCGTCTATAATGTTGTTAGACAGAATTATTTTTCTGCAGTAACCGTGATTAGGTTGAGATCAGGTGATTGACTCAGACACTGATGAATGTCTCATTTCTTGGCCTTGAGAAACTCTCGGGTTGTTCTCATACTTTGCTTTGGGCCATTATCTAATTGCACAGTGAAGCTCTGTCTGATCAGCTTTGCAGCTTTCAGCTGAATCTGAGCAGAGAGTACAGCCCTGTACACTTCACACTTCATTCCACCTCCACCGTGTTAGACAGATGAGTGTGCTTCAGTTTCTCTCTCCATACTTCTCTCTGCTTCTCTCGGGTACAAGTTCATCTTGGTTTTCTTCTTGTTCTTGAGTGTAATCTGTGGTTTTCACCTTGTTGTAAATTCTCTGTATTTCCCTTCATGAAAGCATCTCTTGACAGTAGCATTTGACAGTGACACTCCTGCTGTACCACCACAAGAGTTTGCTTGACTTGTTTAGATGTGGTGAAGCTGATTTTATTAACCATGAAAATAATTCTGTGATCATTCACTTTGGTTTTCTTACAGATCTTTTGGCGTCTCTGAGCTGGTCAGGATGTTCACTCTTTATAAGCAATACCCAGATTATTGATTTGGCCTCTCCTAAAGTTTTTGCTGTCTCTCTGATATATAGTTTATATTGTTTTTTCACCCCGTGAAGGCCAAAGGCCTCCCTTACATTAACAAGTCGGACCTCCCATTGAAGCTCCAATAATAAGATTTTTTTGAAGTGTTTCCTAAATCACCATTAATGTACACATGGTTCAGTTGGATATAATTAAAATAGTTGAGCTGGAAGCTTTTTATGAAGAAGAATTACAAACAATAACTGCACTTCTGATTTCACAGGTATGACACTAATTATTTTGTGAGTTATTTTTATGATACAGGACTTAGTTTTGTTTAGAGGCAACATTTCATGATCCCTTTTTAGTATGTACAGTAAAAAAAGAGTCACGGTGAGTGATTTTCTATTTTAATATAATTTATATAAAATGAACCTTCTGAGCCCCCACTGCCTCCTCCCCTCCACAAACACATGCATAATCTTTTTATTCCTCCATCTTATTATTCATTCTGCTCTAACGGCTTGGGAGTACTTAAGCAGATTTTGGTTCAGTCTGCTCTCAAAGTGTTAAACAGATTGGGTAGGGGGGGATTTCTTTCAATGAAGGTGAGTGTGTGTGTGTAGGTGTGTGTGTGTGTGTGTGTGTGTGTGTGTGTGTGTGTGGTGGTGGTCAGTGGCGCAAAGTGTCTGAAATTTGGACGGGTTAGATTAACTATGAGCATGATCTTCACTGAGCTCATTTCCCCCTTTCTGTCACAATGAGTGTGACTGACACACACACACACACACACACACACACACACACACACACACACACACACACACAGCTAACCACCTTTCCATTAGCTCACCAATCCCACCTGGTATTTTAATCTAGACTTAGGCTCTAACACGTATCAAATGATGGCCTTCTGCTTACAAAGTAATTCTACACCCTTTCTATACCCTAAACTCTCGTAAACAGCATCTCAGGAACAGATCTGGAAAACCTCTAAAAGATTAATCAACTAGTTATTAAAGGAAAATCAGCTAAAGTCATTTAGCTGAACTGGATCTTCGTCTCCTTTCAGAAGGTTGGAAATAAAGTATCCAAATACACATTTAGATGTTTATTTTAACACAGTTTGTTTATTTGACATTTATGCAAATTGGTGTGTGATTAATGAGATACCTCATTTGCATATTTTAACAACTTGCCTTTAGAAAAATAACTTTAGTAATGTAGTAACAAGTTGGAGAAACTTCATGGTGATATCTGTTACTTTAAAGAATGAGTTATTAAATTAAATTAAAATGAATGATTTTACTATATGTATCAGTGAAGACTCTTTTCTTATACTTTAAGTAAAATTTCTGCACATCAGCAGCACTTACACACATCAAATGTTCCAGTTGTATTCCTTATTATATTTTGAGGGATTTTAAAAATTTTAAAATAAAAAAAACATTTAAAAAAAAAAAACAGTGAAAATTCCTCCTTTTTTTACCTTATGAAATTATTTTCATAGACTTACACAATTCCCTGTAAATAACTTCACTATTTCCTAATTTGTCAAGAAAATGAAAGAATCATTTTAGGCCTCACTTAATCCCGCATTCACATTTTTGTTCTGGACAAGTTTGGAAAAAGGTGTATTTTTTTAGATAGATAATAGATATATAATGCCACGCTTGAATTATTTATTTACTTTTTTTTTTTTCTTTGAGAAGGGAATAAACATCAGAATAGGGAGAAACAAGTGGGGGGAAAAAATTAATCCAAAACTTCCAAAATGTTTTAGAAATTACATCTTTGACTCGTGTTGTGACTTTTCACCACTTGGCTCATAACTGTCTGTAGTTGTACTTTAGTTCTTAAGGAAGGAGTTATTGTTTTTCTTTTAGCATATCCAGTCTCCGTCCTCGGCGGATCACATTTGATCCTTTTCCCTGTAAGAGCGGTTTTTCATGCGATAGTCAAAATTTTGAAGAGGTAGATATCCTCTCTTCTAATCATTCCACTGCTGATCCCAGAAACATCTGTAGAGGTCCCACAATCTAATAAGATCTCATAGCTGACGATTGTTGTGTCTTACACATGGAGTGCTAATCACTCTCTAATCAGTACACAGTTTTGTCCCTCTTACCTCACTTGAAGTTTTAAAAACAACATTTCTGAATACTTGTAATATCAAAATATTACTTGTTATGTAAGTAAACAACTGAGGAAAGAAAAAAGTTTCACTTTGTTTTCCTTAATTTATTTGACCAGTTGCAGGTTACTCAAATATTACAATAAAGTGAGGGTTAAAATCATTACTTAAGTACCTTATCAAGGCAAAATAATCATTTTAAAAAAGATATAAAAAGTTTACTGTATCAGAGATATGGGTCCTGAATATGCAAGCCTTGATTCCAAAAATGTTGGCACAGAGTTTTGGAAATAAAAACAGAACGCAATAACTTGCAAATGTCATAAAACAACATTTTATTTGCAATATATATAACAAATGTTTAAACTGAGAAATGTACCTTTTTTAAAATACAAAAAATACATTTTACACAGTGTCCCAACTTTTTGGCAATTGCAGTTGTGCAAAATATTCAACCTTTGTGAGTAAAGGCTTTTTTTGTGAAAAAGGTGTTCAAAGCTAATTTTCCTGTTTATCTCATTGTGTATTTGACGTGCACACAAAGGTAATTATGTGTCAGCCTGACAGTCTGTTTCACATGAACACAATGTTAAGACTCCAGATGTTCATAGCTCAGCCTTCGATGTCTGCTGGGCTCATATCTCTATTCTAGACAGAGTTTGAGACAAAAATTTAAGCTCCTTCTACTTATTTTAAAGCAGATGATCCTTCACCTGACTGCAACCTTTATGCAAAGTTAAATTCACTCCAGGGAGTAATCGTGTCTGCCTGCGGAGGAACTTTTTGCGGACTCTAACTCCACATGTATATAACAGTCTCACTTTTTCCTCAATGTTGTGCTTTATGCAGATAAAGTTTATGTTTGCAGCTGACAGATGCTTTCAGGGTCCTTAACCTGATTAATAACAAAATTGCCCTCAGACTGATTAATGAGCTGCTGAGATCAGAAGGATTGAACCAGGCAGCGGATCATTAATTCCGTGTCCTGGAGTCGCTCTGCCGCACGTCGATGTCCAGCGGCGTTTTCATTATGTCTCGGCCTCACGAGAGGTCGCAGAGGATAGCCGACGTGCAACCACGTCTGCTTTAATTACAGGGGTATTAGCTGGTGGGGGGATCCCTACAGCTTTGTGTCCCGACATTCCCTCTGAGCCAAATGTCCAGGCAAATGTGACATTTTTTTTATATCATCGGGCATCACGGTTTCATTGTGGCATCCAAGTGTGTGGCAGAAATATTGTCAGTTATCAGACTATCACTGGTGACATAAAAGCAGAACAGCTTTAACAGGAAACCTCCCAATAAAATTTGTATTAATTTTGCATTTTTTGCTTGTATCTTTCACAGTCTTGGTTGGCCTCCTCTCCAGACACTGAGCCATTTTGTGGCCTGCACCCTTTCTTGCCCAGCTTTCCTCCAGCCCATCATCTGCTGCTCCAGCAGGGCTCCAACTCCACTGGTCCATCTCCACCGATTAACCAACCTAACCTCACTTGTTTGCTCACTGCAGTCATCCTGGCAGTCAATGTATCCTCAGGCTAAGCCAAACAAGCTGATCAGCCAGCCACCTCTGTACACAGTACCCCCCACTAAGAGGCTAATGGCCGGGATGTATAATCCTTCTCAAAACAACCACAGAGATGCTAATTGTATCCAGCTATAAATACGAGCCGACTCCTTGTCCTCTTTCTTCATTTGCCTATGCTCGTCTAAACCTGGAACAGCCTACGCCCTTCACACCGGCTTCCCCGAAACAATTTGCACAGATACCAGGAAAAACTCCGTTACATAAGACAGGCTCCAGATAATTGAGACAAGTGTCAATAAACCTACAGCATCTGAAAAAAAGGGAGAGAGGCAGAGAGCGCGCGGGGCTTTACGCACGGATACACCATTTCATGCGTCTTTTGGCTACTTCTTCACTTCTTCTCTGAGCTGCTGCGAAGCAACAGGTCGAGATGTTCCCCCTGCCGATGTTCACACCGGACCAGGTGGCTCGGGTATGCGAGAACCTGGAGGAGACCGGGGATATCGAGCGCCTCGGTCGGTTCCTCTGGTCCCTGCCCGCCGCCGTCCCTGGCTCCGCCGGGGAAGCGCTCAACCGACACGAGTCCATAATGCGAGCCAGAGCGCTGGTCGCGTTTCACGGGGGGAACTTCGAGGCTCTTTACCAAATCTTGCAGAGTCACCGTTTCACGCGCGAATCTCACGCCAAGCTGCAAGACCTGTGGCTGGACGCGCACTACCGAGAGGCGGAGAGGCTCCGTGGGAGACCCCTGGGCCCGGTGGAGAAGTACCGCATCCGCAAGAAGTTCCCGCTGCCCCGCACCATCTGGGACGGCGAGCAGAAGACGCACTGCTTCAAGGTAGGGTTGTGGTTTCACTCTCGTGGCTTTTGGTGACAGAGTGCTGTCGTGATATTCCAGGTTTGCCCACGTGTTTCCTCATTTCTGAGAAAAACACGGACTCTGCAGAGCCATCACAGGCTGCTACAACAAGCATAAACATTTCTGTAAACTACGCATTAACTAATAAATCAGGGCTTTTTAACATAACTGTTGTATTCGTGCTGGCTGGACTTTGTTAAAATGATGATGGTCAGAGTCACGGGTTTCCCCTCAGATCAGAAATTTCAGAGACTTCTCTACTTTAAAACAAAGTTGAATAATTTCTTTAGAGTTAAACTGTTTTTTGGCAAATATTACAAAACTAATCTAAGCTTATATGTATGATGCAGGTGCGTGTGTGTGTGTGTGTGTGTGTGTGTGTGTGTGTGTGTGTGTTTTAAATTAAAGTACCTCTGTGTATCTGTGTTATTGTGGTTTCAGCAGAATTCCTCTTCTTGCTCTGTAGCCATGTTTAAGAGGACCATTACTTATGCACACCTTGCAGACTGCTGGTTTGCACAGCAAGACTTCTTCTAGATTTATAAAACTTTTTCTTGTGACAAATGAACAATGCTATGTCCAGATGTGCAGAGAAGCTCGACTCAAAAAAGGGAAAGAAAAAGAAAGAAAGAAAGAAAGAAAGAAAAATTTTTAAATTTTGATGCCATGAGATTTGTTGCAGTTCCTCGGGAGGCAATTTGGCGACATTTTTGGCTTTTAAAGTGCAGTTTATAAATCATAAATCGGTAAAATTACACAAAGAACTGCTTTAAAGATACAATATAGTATATTTGGGGGAAGTAAACATGCACTTTTCCTCTTGGAAGTGTGTGTCTGAAAGTGTGAGCGCCCTCTTGTGGCAGGGTGGTGAAGTATCATTCAGAGTTAATCTTTAATTCCAACCCTCAGGAGGGATAGCTTCTCCAGCAGCTTATTAAACCACTTAGCATGATCCAATTTAGTGGATAAACATCGTTATGTGTGCTTCTAATGTAGATTGTGTTTATCTATTTATAAATCCGGACTAATGTGATTATACCAGGTATCATATAAGAGCGATTGTTGCGGTTTAATAGGATGATATTAAAATAACACTAACCACTTTATTGTCGGCACCTTTGGTTGATCCGGCATATGAGACACGTTGAGTCTTTAATGATCCACATCATTTTAACTCTTCCCCAGGAAAGAACTCGCAGTTTGCTACGAGAGTGGTATCTCCAAGATCCGTATCCCAACCCGTCCAGGAAACGCCACCTGGCCCAGGCCACCGGGCTCACACCTACCCAAGTCGGGAACTGGTTCAAGAACCGCCGGCAAAGAGACAGAGCTGCCTCAGCAAAGAACAGGTATCTCAGAAATTCCACATTTTATACATGTTATGACTCAGAAAGAGAGAGAAATCCTGTTTAGTCAAGTTAAGGAGACTAATTAGGTGAAGTGGCTGTACTTGTCTGAAGATCAGCTCTGACACTCACACTCATAAAAACAAGACTTCTCACTCTTCTTCTCTTGTCTTTCCATCCATGCAGGCTGCAGCAGGATCCTTCCCTCCTGCCCTCTGAAAGCTCTCCCGACGGCTCCCTCCAGGGACGCCATCATCACCCCCACCTGCTGCCCGCCTCCCCTCGCCACCCAGGGAGCCCCGAGGCCAGCGACTGCAGCACAGAGCCCGAGCCCAGAGGAACCGGAGCCTCCACCCCGGAGATCTCCGTCAGCAGCGACAGCGAGTTTGAGTCTTGAGACGAGGGACTCTCTGTCGCAGACGGCAGACTCTTACTGCCGTCTGTGATCAGACCCAGACACACTTACAAAGACACTTGAACTTTCAGCGCGACTGTGGACATATTAGAGCTGTTCTCGGTGGGAGGAGGGCAAGGATGAGACCACTTGCTGTGGATGTGAGTGGACAAAGTAAAGATATGCACTTAAAAAAAAGCACCATGGCACATGACCCTGACTGTTATGTATTAGTTTAATGTGACTCAGTGGTGTAAAAAGATAAACATCCAGTTGAGTTTCAAACTCTCGGGCGAAGTATTTGTAGAGATCATGCCTATGAGCTTTAGAAGAGATGTGAATATTAATATTTTAAGGTTGAACGCTATTTTAGTAGAGACAATTTTCTCAGTTTTTATGGAAGCTACAAAAAGAAAAATGCCTTGTGCAGGCTGTTATTGTATGTCAGTATGTTAACATGCACATTGTTTCGTTTGATTATCTTCAAATTAGAACCAGAAACAAACTGTGAAAATCCCCTAGAACTGGCAGAGACGTCCCCACACAGTGTTACAGTTTTATCACTCCTGAAAAATTACACTAAAAAAAATGCACACAGTGGTGACACGCTTAACGATAATAAAGTTTAGGCAAATTTATTAAAATTAAAAACAGCCAGCGTAAATGTGCAAAATCTGTCTTGCAGCGCTGCAGTTTGCATGTTAACATAGGGACGTACCAACTCAACACATTTCACTGCCTTAAAATGGAACTAAGGGCATCACTGTTTTGCAATGCAATAACAAGCAACACGTTTAGAGAGACTGAGCTGTAACTCATCACCCATGCACACATGCTGCTTAAAATACAAACCATGTCATTGTGGGCTGTTTTACCTTTTCTGCTGATCGAAATCTGCTGGAAATGCTCCTGAGCTGCTCTGATGATGACGAATTCCTGCAGGAGCCGACGCAGAGGTGAAAGAGGAATCAGAGGGAATAAAACACACTCGTCGGTCTTAACTCAATGTGCCTATTACATCTGAGAACAGTGAGACCTAATCAGGCGTGAGACTGTCCTCATGACAACGACACACTCAAAGGCCTACTGTTTGCTGTCTTTCTTAACGACCATCATTTCTCATAAAGTATTTCTGCGTTTCAATGATAAATGTGTATTTTGTAATGTTTTGTGTAAATAAATGAACCTATTTTTATCCAAAGCGATGCAGTCTCTTTTTAGTTATGACCAGTATGAATACACTGTGTTTGTCTTTCTTTAAATCACCTTCAATATAAAAAAAAAAAAAGAATTTTTGAGCTTTTTTCACCAAACAAAATCAGCATGAAGCCACAGATTTACTCAAACTTTACAAAGAATCAGATACAGCCTGTTGAATACCCCTTTAAGTATCAACGTTAATATAAGGTGTAAAAATTGAGCTTTTTAAACATGTGAGTACTCTGCAGTTGGTTACAGTTACAATTGCAATACCAGGACTTGAATCACCTTTAGTGTTAATAATAACTTGAAGCATTCATTTTCTGTGTGACTTGTCAGTCTTTTGCATCACTGTGGAGAAATTCTGGCCCACTCATCTTTACAACGCTGCATCAGTTCATTCATTTATGCACAGCTCTCTGTCTCACCGCAGTATTTCAATCAGGTTGAGGTCTGTACTTTGGACCATTGCATCCCTTTGATTCTTTTATTTTTTCAGACTATTTGTTGTAGAGTTGTTTCTCTGTTTGACATCATTGTCCTGTTGCATTACACAGTTTCAGCCAAGCTTTAGCTGTTGGACAGATGACCTCACATTTGACTCTAGAATACTTTAATAAACAGAGGAGTTCATGTTTGACTCAGTGACTGCGACGTGTTCAGGTGCTGTGGCTGCAAAACAAGCCTAAACCATCACCCCTCCATCACTGTGCATGAGGTGTTTGAGCTGATATGCTGCGTTTGGTTTCAATTTGTGGTGCCATGCATCACAGCCAAACATCTGCAGTTTGGTCTCATCTGATTTGTTCACATGCAATTTTGCAAACTTAACCTGTGCTGCCATGTTCTTTTTTAGAGAAAAGAGATTTTCCATACAGCCCATTCTTATCAAAGGTTTGTCTAATTGAACATTTAAAATGCTAACTGAGGCCTGCAGACTCTGAGATGTAACTGTAGGTCTTTTTAAAAAAAACTGTGAGCATTGTAGTGGCTTTTTGCTGGGAAGATAAAGGCATTATGTTACACACACATGTATGCTCCAGCCCAACAAAATGCTCACACTTCTGCTTTTAGGGAGGAGCTCACAAATGCTCTTGATCAATTAATCAAATGCAATTCATCAGCAGCACGTGGCTGATACCAGCCCTCTAAATTCCCATGAAAGCAATAAGGTTGTGCTATGAAAATGGTCTTTTTTACGACAGTGTATACAGCCAACACAGTTACACATTAAGCAAATGCAAATTCATTTAGAATTGTGACATTGTCGGACTAGATAGATAGATAGATAGATAGATAGATTATTGTGGTTTATCACAGCTAAAACTTTAGTACTAGCTAACTCTTTTACACTAACAGACACCAAGCTAGCATATTTTTGTAAAGAGAAATGCACAAAATGTATGCAGCTTACATAAAAATATATATATATGTTGTTTGGAGAGACTTACCAGACTTACTGATTAAAGACATTTCAAAAGTCTTCCATCCAGCTTTAGGAAAAAACGCTGTCTGTCTCTCAGAAAAAAAGACTTGCTGCTCTGTGGATGAGGTTGGTTCTCAAACTAAACAAAGATGGCGGCCGGAAATGGACGGGTTTTTTTTTTTACCCTAAACCTAAAAGAAGTTGAAAGTAGAAGATAAGCAAGCTGCATGACGAGCAGAAAGGAGCCATTTCATTACAGGGATTACAAAACAAACAAAAAAAGGTAAAATATTAAACCAGGTTTCTTCTGGCACTCACTCGTAATTTGGATTCATGCTAAATGTTGTGAAATTGCTGAAATATGGGAAATTACAAATGATTTACTGTTTTTATCTTGTTATTAAAGATAAAAACATAGACATTTAAACTATACATTTTAATCATATGTTGCTCTGTAATTTCAGTTTAAAACTATGTCAGCGCTGGCAGAGAACACGCTGCTGCCATTCAAAAAGTTCTGCACCGTCAGGCCGTTATAGGTTAAAACTACTCAGATATTGGATGTGTAACTTTAAAAAAATGAACAAAGGGTGTATAGTACAAATTGCTAAATATTAGACCTCCAACATATTGTATAGTATTATGTTCCAAAGCAACAACAACAACAAACAAACAACAAACAGTTCTTTACCAACCTGAAAGTGAACATATACAGAAACGTTTCCTCCTTTGTGACTAAAGGACATTTAAAGGTAAGTGAAATGCATAATGTGCAAAATGTCAGTCACATATTTGTGTAAATTCCTCTTTTCATATCTCATAACAAAACAGTGTAGAATAGTTCTTCCTCCCTCCTGACCACAAAAATGGGTGTTGTCACACTCAGTAATCCCACCCACACCAGAAGTAGTAGCAAACAGACTTCTCCTTACCTGTCACTTTTTAGCCACTGCTACACTTATGTGCAATCTTAGGGCTGCACATAACACATAATCGGCTGTGCGTCAGTGAGGTTCCTGTGCAGACAGGTGGGGGTATTTTGAGGTGTTTGCAATATTTATTAAGAATGGACAGCCAGGGGAGGAAAGTGGTGGTCAGTGACAATGGGACAGGGGTAAGTCAAGCAGTCCGGAGTATATTACCACATAGTCAGATATCCTGTTAACAGTACTGGATGTTGTCTTTTATTTTTCTTTCAATCAGCGTTTAGTTTTAGCATGAAAAATATTACTAATCATGTTAACTGCATGTCTCTTTAAGATATCTTGATGCAAAGTAACCTTTTGCGTCGATGTCTATCTTATTTGTTTTATCGTCAATCATCTGGATCACTTAATGGCAAATATGTGAAGAAGTCCCGGGTGTGAGACAAAGTGCACTGCTGTGTGATTCCACATATGTCTGGACTTGTCACTCCTGACTTAAGTATGCGCACACCACCATAAATGGTTGTGGTGCTTTGAAGTGAGCAGACATTGGACAAAAACCAGGAAGAGAGACGTATCAGAGGAGATAAAATCACAGAAGTGGCACTCAGATGTTTATTTCCGGAGGAAGTCAAGTCAAGTCAAGTCAAGTCAAGTCAAGTCAAGTCAAGTCAAGTCATTTTATTTATATAACACATTTAAAAGACATCTAGTGTCGGCCAAAGTGCTGAACAGGGATAATATAATCAAATAGAAAGAATTAAAATAGATAAGATAAAAACATTATGTCAATGTGCATTAGGAAGATGCGCATTGACAGACTTTACCTGCTGCAACCAGAAACAGTCATATTTTTACCCCTGTTAGGAATGTATTGCATCCCTCCAGGCTAAGGAATGTGTGTCTGTGCCCACACGGACAAGTTAAGACAGTGTAGTAGGAGGTGTAGTTATGGCAGATTGGGAAGCATGGAAAATTTGGTAAATCTGTTGCTGTTTAAAGGCAGCATAAAATACATCTATATATATAGTGTGCTTTCCAAATGAGTTCCAATAAACATGATGAAATTGCAGTCGCCGCTGTCTGTTAAATAAGAAACAATTTGGTAAATGCATTACAGTAATACACTCTAGGTCAGGTCCTTGGAGGCAGATTAATCCCAGCATCGGATTAAAATGAACAAACCTGATTTATGAACGGAATTTTATCTGCACAAAAGGCTTTTAGTGCAAGAGTACAATTAATACGTTTAGCCTTAATGCAGGGCTACACAAACACAAACTGACTCTCAGTTTCATTTTCACATCCCCGTGCAGTTTGTCAAGTGTGGTTTTGCCGGATCCAACTTCCCGAAGCACATCTTCCCAGCCCTGGTGGGCCGGCCAATCATACGATCATCCACCAGAGTGGGCAACATCGAGATAAAGGTAAGACTGATGTAAATGAAAGGCCTGCACATGGGTCTTTCAGTTAACCTAAAGTCAGAATAGCGGAACATTAAAACGACATGAAATAAGTGGAAATGGGGAAATTACATCTACTGTATGCAGAGTTCTGTTAACAGCAAACAGCATTAAAACCACTGACAGGTGAGTCATCCTGTTACAGTTCAGTGCTCTATTGGGAAACCTGGTGTCGAAGCATTACAGCATTCCCAAGAAGGATAAAGGGCCCTGCAACACCACAAAAACTACTACTAAGAACATAATAAATAGCCAAGATGTAGACCACAACCACAATGGTCCCACCCAGTAACCCACAGGACACTCGAGGTCCACGTCTAGACAAGTCAGAGCTGTTCTAGCAGCAATACAGGGACCTGCACTATATTACTCAGGTGGTTTTAATGTTTGAGATGGCACAGTGACGTCTGGAGCCTCTGTATGTGGAGTGTGTGTTACCCCTGTGTCAGATTGGTGCCATGGTGTCGCACCATGTGACAGCTAAGATAGGCTCCAGCAACCTTGGATTGGATAAATGGAAGAAATTGGATGGTTTTAATGCTGTAGCTGATTGGTGTAGCCATCTATAAGATCTAGATACACATCCTCTGTATCTCTGCTTCTCATCAACTTCCTGTGCCTCAGCTTAAAGCGTCTTAGAAGTGCACACCTGCTAGCTTCCTAAGATGCTGAGACTGTTGAGTTCATAGACTCATGTAACCTGAGATCATTCAGACCTTTTAACCTGATAATCCCTGCAGGATCGGAGCGGAGAAAGCATGAAAAGGTCAGTGGTACAAATAAATAAGTAAACAAATAAAGGCAGGCTGCTATGTAATAAACATTACGCTTTCATAGATTTTTTATCAAATGTTGAGTTGAAACACCAGGTTTCCCAGGATAGCTGTCTTATATTTGTACTTTTGTATGGATGTGTATGTTTGTGACTTAATATTTTATACAGTATATTTAAACCTTGCTGATAATTTTCAAACTAAAAATCAAACTGAGGCTTTTTTTTATTATTATTTATTAAAGCTATACTTTGCTGTAGGTCAGACAAAGAAGAGCAAAAACAAAACCATTAATATTTCCTGTCTCTGTCATCTCTTCCACCAGGACCTAATGGTGGGAGAAGAGGCCAGTGAGTGTCGCTCCATGCTGGAGATGTCCTACCCCATGGAGAATGGCATGGTGCGCTGCTGGGAGGACATGCTCCACCTGTGGGACTACACCTTTGGCCCAGAATGCCTGGACATCAACCCACCAGAATGCAAGGTATGAACGGGTTTAAGACAGACAAAGACTGAAATGAATGAAAAGAAAAACTGTACAAGTGCTAGATTAATATTGAGTTTGTGTATGTTTTCTATTCAAGATCCTACTGACTGAGCCGCCCATGAACCCGACCAAAAACCGCGAGAAAATCGCTGAAATCATGTTTGAGAAGTACCAGTTCTACGGCATCTACGTGGCCATTCAGGCTGTGCTCACTCTGTACGCTCAGGGTAAGAGGGCGTGAAACGCTGTGCAAAATAAAGGGTTTAAATCCTGACCTGCTGTTAACGGTGCAGTTCACTGGATATTTGGTCAATTTTAACTCCCGCTTTGTTAAATGACTCTGTCCACAGGTTTGCTTACCGGTGTTGTAGTTGACTCAGGAGACGGCGTCACCCACATCTGTCCAGTGTATGAGGGCTTCTCTTTGCCCCACCTTACACGCAGGCTGGACATCGCAGGACGTGATGTCACACGCTACCTCATTAAGGTGAGCTGGAAAGATCAGTGTTCGGGCAAAGAGTTGGGTTTTTTTCAGTGTAAGGAAAGTATATGTACAGTTTCACAGCAAACATATGTGTGAAAAAAATGTTCTTCCCATCAGCTCCTGCTGCTTCGCGGCTACGCCTTCAACCACACTGCTGACTTTGAGACCGTGCGCATGCTGAAGGAGAAGCTCTGCTATGTGGCATACAACATTGAGCAAGAGCAGCGTCTGGCCACAGAGACCACTTACCTGGTGGAGACATTCACGGTACGTTGGGGAGCAAGCTTTAATTTATTCTGCCTCCTAAAGTCGAGAAAAGTCAGAAAAAATAACCGATTCCTCTCATTTATGCAGCTTCCTGATGGCAGGCAAGTGAAGGTGGGCGGAGAACGATTCGGGGCTCCTGAAGCTCTTTTCCAGCCTCATCTCATCAACGTGGAGGGAGCCGGAGTGGCCGAGCTGCTGTTTAACACCATCCAGGCTGCAGACATTGACCTCAGGTCTGAGCCTCCTCCCTCGCCTTTCTCTGATTAATGAAGCTGAACTACTGCAAACACGCCTTCATCGGGTCCATCTCCCATCTGCTTTCCCACGCAGGGCCGACTTCTATAAGCACATCGTTCTGTCCGGGGGGACCACCATGTACCCGGGCCTCCCATCCAGGCTCGAGAGAGAGATCAAGCAGCTCTATCTGGAAAGAGTGCTCAAGGGAGACACTGAGAAACTATCAGTAAGAGCTTTCATATTAATGTCAGTAGAGAATGGATTCGATTAAGAGCCTGTGAGGTGTTCTTCAGTGCATTTGCATAAATATAATTTTACTGATGATCAGTGTCATCTGTATCATGAGCTGACAAAATGTTAATAGAATACATTTTCCAGTTATTTAATAAATGTCACCAAGCATTCATATAGATGCTCTGTTTTATTCACTGAACCTGAGGGCTATTGCATGCAGGTTTTTCTACAGCAGGTCCAGTTTGGCTGTGATATAAACTCTCTGAATTTAAATGTCTTTATGAGTTAAAAGTTTAGAAAAAGCTTGGTATTTGCTATTTGACTCTCTGCAACATTTAAGGTTAAAAGTGACCTATCTATTTTTCTTTGTATTAAAAATAAGTTTGGGCTATTTTATTACAAATACCAAAATGCATTTACTTTTTGTTGTTTTAAAGCCAAACCAATAAAGTGTGACATTTGTCATATTAATTAAATATATATGTAGAAATTGAAAGTTTATTTTATTAACCTCATTACTGAGGTTGTTTCTCTTTTAGCACTTTTCTTCGTAGCGGCACAGAATGTAAAAAAAAGGCTTAAAGGAAAGAATTGTTGTACTTAAATATTAGGGCTCTGTGTTTTAATGACATCTCCTGACCTTTCTCTTCACCCCTGCAGAAGTTCAAGATTCGAATCGAGGACCCTCCCAGGAGGAAACACATGGTGTTCATGGGAGGTGCCGTGCTGGCCAACATCATGAAAGACAAAGAATCCTTCTGGCTGACTAGACAAGAATACCAGGAGAAAGGCCTGGGAGTGCTGCAGAAGCTGGGAGGTGGAGTCAGATAAAATAAAACGGAATTAAACAGAATTTTAAAAACACAAATTAAAAATGAGGAAAATATGAACTAGGTTTTGTACTTTTAAATATTAACTCTGTGTCTCTCACAGTCTCATCTCTATTCGAAACAGTTTTAACTGACAAAAATTACAACTTTTATCATTAAAAACACCATGGTAGGTTTTTTCAGCTTTTACATACTAAATATAACAGTTATGTTTTTTGGACCGTGTAGGTGCTCGCTTGTCCAGGTCGTGCTTTTTGGATCATTTGATAAAACTTTGATGACTAATGTTAAAAAATGTCAGGAATTCATTTGTTGCATTAATAGCAAGTTTAGGTTTTATTTAACCTTTTTAAAACTAACAGATCTATGCAAACCCTTCAGTACTGTGCAAAAGTTTTGAGTCACCCCTCGTTTTTTTATATGTTGCTTAAAAAATGGGAAATAGATCCAGCAATGTATTGAAACATGTGCAAACATATATAGAAACTCAGTAAAGGAGGTCAAAACAAAGTATTAAAGTTCTAACAGGCTTGAAAGTCAACATTTGGTGTGACCGCCTTTATTCTTCAGCACAGTCTGAACTCTCTTAGGCAGCTGAAAAATGAAGCCAGTCACATGCCTCCCTGAAAGGAAGTCTTTGAAAAACCTTTAGAAAGTCTGGAGAACTATTGTTAAAGACCATTTTAAAAAATACAGAAAAAAACTTTTACATTTTATCTTAACTGAGTCTTAATTTATCCTTGTGCAATAAAGGTTATTATAAAAACAAAAACATGAATATTTGGATAAAAATGACTTAAATGTAAAGCCAAAATTAATTTTTTTTGTTAAACTCCATTACTAATTCATTTTGGGACCCCACATTATGCCAGCCAAACAGTAACCTGTTTGCTACTGTTTCTTAGAAATATTTGTCAGTAAAGTTTACTCGCTAAACTTGATTTAATCAAAAATAGATTACAGTCAATGATCTTCCGCAAACACAAAACTTACCCAGTTTTTACTTTGGCTAGCTTGGCATCTAATCACAGGAATCCTCTTTTCTTTACTCTGTTTATATGGTTGGTGGTGTTAGCTTACTGTTATTATCAAGAGCTTAACTTTAATTATTGGCTCATATGAACTATTAGTTTAGGTCTTTTGTGCTTTTTTCCTGCACTTTAATCTAGTTTTGGTTGATGTATATTGTAATTATTATTAGTTGCAGCCTCCCGGGGGTTCCTGGTTGTTCCTCCCTTTGTGTTTCCTTACTCCTGACTTGTTCAGTGTGTATGCGGGTCTGTGTAGGACTCTGGGGTTATTTTTATCTGTTTAAATTTGAATGTCAGTATAGCTTCCTGTCTGTCCTCCCCAAACCCCCGACTGTGACCGACTGTGTATTACTCTCACCTGCATCTCGTTCCTCACCTGTTTGTCACTTCTCAGTGTATTTATAGTTTGGCCTTTGTTATAACACCTGTGTTTCCGCCCTTTGGTGCTGCTCATTTTGCCTCGGTCCCAGTTTGATTCCTGATTTGTTGCTCCTCCCGTTCTGAACGCCTCTGTTTCAGGCTGGGATTTCTACTTTGTTTTTGTTTTGAGATTGAGAGATTCTTCTTATTAACTGTAAAAAATAAGTGTTCAATGGACTGGCAAATACAGGCTGAACATTTGAATGTTCTGAATGGAAAGAATTTGTCTGTGGGTTTGTTTGGATTTTTTAAAAATAAATGTCAAACAGAGGTTTTTTTTATTGTACATATTTCTTGCTGTAAGCGATGAAAAATGATGCAAAATGTGACCTGTTACTTCTCTCATAAATATAAAATTGGGTACATACACTGACTTAATTGGGTACACCAGTTCAGCTGCTCATTGCTGCAAGTAACTAATCAGCCAATCAAACAGCAGCAAGTTAATGCATTCAGCTATATAGACAGGGTGAAGACGGCCTGCAAAAGTTCAAGCTGAGCATCAGAATGAGGAAGAAATGTGATTTAAGTGGCTTTGAATGTGTCATGGTTGTTGGTCTGAGTATTTCAGAAACTGGTCAGAACATCTGCTGGGATTTTCCCACAAAAACATCTCTGTGGTTTAAAGAGTACAGTTTGGGGGGGGGGGAGAAAATATCCAGTGAGCAGCAGATCTCTGCATAAAAATGTCTTGTTCAGGCCTGAAGTCAGAGAGGTATAGGCCAGATTGCTTAGTAAGTAAGTAAGTGAGGTATGGAGAAGCGCATCTCTGAATCCACAACACATTGGCCTTGGAAGCAGATGTGCTACATCAGCAGAAGACCACACCGGGTGCCACTCCTGTCTGCTAAGAACAGAAAACTGAGGCTACAATTCAAACTGGACAACAGATGATGAGAAATGTGTTACCTAGCCTGATGTGTATCAAGCTCTGCTCTGACCTTTGGAAGGGAGGGTCAGAATTTGGCACAAACATGGATTTATTAATGTTTCAGCGTCGAGGTGTATTAATGTGTGGCACATTTTCTTCGCACACTTTGGGCTCCTTAATACAAACTGAGCATCATTTAAACCCCGCAGCCTGCCCGAGTACTGATGTTGACCATGTCCATCCCTTTATGACCACAGTGCACCATCTCCTTATTGCTGCTACACACCATGTCCCAAAGCTCAAATGAAACTGGTTTCTTGAACATGACAATGGGTTCACTGAACTAAAATAACTTCCACAGCCACAAGATCTCAGACTGACAGAGCACCTTTGGGATGTGGTGGAAGAGGAGATTTTCATCATGGATGAGCAGCAACTGTGTGATGCTGTCATGTCAACATGGACCAACATTCCCGAGGAGTGTTTCCAGCACCTTGTTGAATCTGTGCCATGAAGAATTAAAGCAGCTCTGAAGGAAAACGGGGCTCCAACCTGGTGCTAGTGACCACTGAGTGCAGATGTTAGTGCCTTTCATTTAAAAAATATAATTTAATCTTTTTTTTTCTTTTTTTATGAGACCTATTAAATAACATGATCATACATCCAAAAGCAGGACTTGGCTTGATGGGTTAATTAATGTATTAATACATGAATTACTAAATAGTCAGTGATAACTCTCAACACTCAAAGCCTGTAAGAAATAAATGTGAAGGTGTGAAATGACAGTGTTAGTATTTGCTGCCATCTGGTGGTTAAATCTGCACCCGTCAACACTCCAGCACTCCACTCACCGTAACCACATGGCGAACAGATATTGCAATTTTTTTTTATTGCGATACTGAGTTACCTGACAAAATACAGTCATGTGTTTTTACACTGAAAAGAAATAGTGAGCTCTCACAATGAACACATGCTTCACGCACACATACACGCACACGTACACGCACACATACGCGCACGCCACATTCGCAGAACCTTCACGTTAAAATGAAAAAAGCATGCAATAATGTTCAAAACACATCTCAAGAATGAACCTCCTCCCCTCCCCCGACTCGGCTGATCGAAAAACTCCAGAAATGTTGGAAAGTCCACACGTTTAGGTTCGATATCTACCCAACAAGTTCAACAATTCAAAGTTAGTTTTAAATACACAATAATGATCATCGATAACGACACTGAGTCGAACAGTCAGTCGATAGTGATGACTTGCAGCAGGAAGTCACCAAGAGGCTGGCGACGTGTACATTTACATTCTACCAGTCGCCGCGAGGCTCCCGGTTTTATTGGTCAGACTGTCCTCTCAGTCCGCTTATAACAAAAAGAAAGAAAGGAAAATAAATGTTAGCTCACGGGCTCGGCCAACAGTACAACTCAAAAGCGGTGAATCGAGACATGAAACGGATGCAGTTCTGAAAAGGAATAAACACTGAGAGAGATTTTAAATACATTCGCGAGTCATTCAGTAAAATCTGTTGTCCTGGTGTGTGGATGTGATGCGCTTCCGTCTTTTTTCTTCCCTCACTTGGTTTAAAAACAGAGAGAGATGATGCCTTTCTATCACTTCCCTCCTACTCGCCCATTACTCCACCTGCCAAAACCATTAAATAGAATACGCAAGCTGGGAGGAGAGCTTCTTCTTCTTCTTCTTTGCTTTCCTTTTTTTTCTCTTCAGGAAGCAAAAATAAAATAGTCTTTGTGGGTGAGCCTAAAAATAAACAGCTGATTTAAAGCTTCCCTCATGATTTCTTTCAAAGCAAACAGCTGTTGTGTCACAAGATGGCCTTTCTTTTATCTTCTTTTTTTGTCACTTTGGTATTGAAGTTTGGTCGTGGCTATCACACATCTCACCTTTTTTGTCACTGGGGTGGGGGGGAGGGAGGGGGGCACAGAAAGCCTCGTACCCCCACCTTTTAACAGCATAGTTCCATCCAGCAATCAATCTGCAGACTTTTACACATAAAAGGAGCAAAAAACCAAAAAAAAGTAATAAAATATCCAATTTTCACCCAGAACTATACAGTGGAAGGGTTACATCACCGCGGTGGACAATTTGCCTTCTCGAGGCGCGCGCTCGCAGGAAGTGATTAGTTTCCAGGCAACAGTAGTCTCACAGAATTTGTCTTTGGATTCGAGCCTCTTCACATGTTTTTGTTTTTTTTTGTTTTTTTTTAATGATGTAATCGCTTCATGGTATAACTCTGGGTTCATGTTTCAAATAACAACCAAAATCCATTTATTACACATTTTCCATTGTCACAAGCAGCACACTCCTTTACACTAGCAGCCACACTGAGTGGTACATAGTACAACTTTTTGGCAACACTCCCCTACGTTGGTCCTGCTCTGTTCGGTCCGTTTAGGGAAGAGTTTACCGTTTGTTTGTTTGTTTGTTTGTTTTAAAGCTCTGCTCCTGGTCTGGAGAAGGGCTGCAGTTTGTCACGAAAAAGTCCCGACCCACGACGAGACACAACACACCGTCGGAGAGAGAAAAGAGACAGAACAAGAGAGAGAAAGAGAGAGAGAAAGCAAGAGCCACCATCCATCTCCTCCTCCTCCTTCATTTCCTTCCTTCCTTCCTTCCTTCCTTCCTTCCTTCCTTCCTTCCTTCCTCCTCCTTCCTCCTCTATGCCTCCCACTCACTCCTCACACACCGACTCGCTCAGGTCCACGGCGCCACCCCTGGTGAGCCGCCGCATCTTGCTGAAGTCGTGGTCGGTCCTCAGGTAGGAGAGCGAGGGGCCTCCCTCGCTGTGGCTGGCCAGGTCCTGGGGCTGGGCCTGGGGCGGCAGGGCCCTCATCTCGCCGCCGCTGCGCCAGTACAGGGTGTATTGCTGCGGGTCGGACACTCCGAAGGTGGCGGCACACAGCTGCGCCAGGGCCTGGCTCGTCTCCCCGGCTCTCCACTGCAACGTCCGCACAGCGCTCCGCTCCCCGTCCTGGAACAGTATCCGAACGCACCTCTGGAGGCAGCGAGGGAGGGAGGAAGAGAGAAAGAGAGGGAGAGAGCGAAAAGGAGTGAATATATATACTGTATTTATGCAAAACACAGGTCAAGAGGCTTATGGAGTGAGGGCAAACGAGGGGGAGGAGAGAGATGGAGTCAGAGGAGGAGTGAGGACTGTATAAGCACGGGCTGATACGCTGCCACAATAAATGAGCCCCCCCCAAAAAAAACAGAAAAAGGACGATCATGAAAGAAAAATGCCTCTTAAACAAAGCTCCTGCTTCCCACACACAGCCGGCAGGTCCGAGAGCTTCACGCGAAAGCCATCTTCATGAAACTGCTCTTTTTTTCCCCCCCGCTCTGCTTCATGTTACAGCTTCACTGACAAACTCCCGGCATAAATCCACTCGAGCGAGTCCACTTCCAAACTCAAATATCATCCATTAAACTCGCTCTGCTCTGGTGCTCTGCTAAAGTCCCCCCTCCTCCACCACCGCCACCACTCAGCAGACACAAACTTTTTTCACATTTTCCACAGAGCAAAAAGAGAGCAAACCCAAAACTAACAGGTCTATCGCAACAATCGCTGCTCTTCAGGCACTTGAGCCATTATATAATGTCAGATTCAACCACCTACAGACGCCCTCACAACTCTCTGTAAAGCACACACACACACACACACACACACACACACACACAGTGAAAACATGCTGGACATAATCCTTTTTACCAAACATCCAACCTTGAGAAACCAGGGAGAATCCTTTTCCCTGTCGCTCACGGAAACACACAAACAGACAAGCCATCCAGCCTGCCTCCTCCATCACACACACACACACACCACAGATGAATAAGTGGCTTTTAAAAGAAGCAAAAAAAAAGAACGAAAAAGCACTCAGTAGCAAATATAATCAACAGGTCAGCCATAATCAGAACTTACAGAGTCACTGAGCTCCTCGCTGTCCGTGTGCATATTGTGTTTGCCTGCTTCGATGGGTAGATGCAGCTCAATAAATTTCATGTTATCTGACCGCCCACTTCTTCATAGCACTTGGCTCACTGATCCCCGCCTGTGTCAGTGGAAAATCTGGCTGCCGGGTGAGTTAGATCGGCTATTTGAAGCCAGGAGAGGAACCACGTGACGAGACAGAAACGTTGTGGATGACAATGCCTGTTTTCCATGGCATCTGGTGGACCGTTACACAAACGTGGGGCCAGCAGGGTGATAATAGGAGAGTGTAGGTAAAAAGTCAGCGTGCGTGTGTGTTAGTGTGTGTGTGAGCGCGCATTAGCGCACGCCCGGTCGTAAGCCGGCGGCCCCAGATCAGAGGATTACCTCTAAAAATGTCTAAAAACTAATCCCCCTAAATGAATTTGAAACGTGTTTGCACTCAGAAAACAAAAAAAAGGGAAATCCAGGTGTGCTCTTTCACCTCTGGCTCTCCCGAAACTCCAGCTCTGTCCACGACTTCATCAAGAAGCTTCAGTGGTGATGCCCGAAATCAACTTTGAGTCAAATGTGGGTCACTGCTCCTTTTTTTTCTACCCCACCTGCCAGAGTCACAGATAGAGGACAGTGTGATGTTCTCAACACTGTGTTGCCATCAGTGTAATTAATGTGCTGTAATATCTGACCTCTTTGGATGGATTATCACCTCCTTTTTGATGTCACTTGCTTCTTTCGTGCAATTTTTATGTGCCAAAGCTCACTGTGACAGTTCTAAGCAGATGCTGGCCGCTCCAAGCTGCAAAGACCACACGTTTGATACGAGAGAGACTTTGATTGTTCTGCCAGAAGAAAAGAGATTTTAACTGGTGCCATCAACGATGATTTGCTTTGTTATTCTCTGACAGTCAATTAAAGACTAAGCCAGGGTAGCCTGCTTCTGAGTGCAGCTTTGTGTTTAATCCATAAACGTGCAGAAAATGGTTAAAGCTATACTGCTGTCCAACACCAGCACTAGTCAAAGCTGCATGCAGAAGCTTTGCAGCTGCATGGAGACACTTGTCTTGGCCCTTGTACGAGATAAGCTAGAGTGGATCCAGAAAGTATTCACAGCCATTTACTAAACAAGCTATTTCCAGTAACTCTGTATTTATGCTGAAACAGCCAAACTGATAAATCAAACACACAGATTCTTGGTGAAGGGGTGAAATCAAAACCCCAAAGCTCCAGTGGAGTCCTCTGCAAAAGAACAAAACCTGCAGATTGACAACATCTGAGTAAAAGATGCTCTGGTCTGATGGGCGGCATGGTGGCGTAGTGATTAGCACTGTTGCCTCACTGGGTTCGACTCCACCACCAGGCCGGGGCCTTTCTGTGTGGAGTTTGCATGTTCTCTCTGGGTACTCTGGCTTCCTCCCACAGTCCAAAGAGATGCAGTTAGTGGGGTTAAGGTAACTGGTGATCCTAAGTTGCCCATAGGTGTGAATGTGAATGGTTGTGTGTCTCTCTGTGTTAGCCTTGCAGTGCAAGCATCCTAAACTGGAACCCCGATGGATAGATATTCTGTTCTGATGAGCCTTATAACCCAAAAAAACATTTAGAGAAACAGATTGGGACAGGAGATAGTTGCCCTCAGATGCCTTCTTAAACCTGGAAATAGCAGCAGGACAGAGCGTGCAGGATGCAGGACATAAAATGTCCACATCCCTGCCTCGAATTAGACCTACAATTACTTCCTCTTTCTCATAATCTAAGATGTGCTGGTGAGCAGACAGGGGATAGACTGTTTAATACCCAAGTCTGATGCTTTGCTTCTTACACTGGGCAGCTGTAGCTCAGGTGTTACAGCAGGTCCAATCAGAAGGTCAATGGGTTAATCTCTGACTCCTCCATGCCGCATGTTGAAGTATCCTTGGGTAAGATACCAAACCCTGAGCTGACCCCCCTAAACCCCCTTGAATCCATCCGTTGGAGTGTCAGTGTGTGTGAAATGGTGGATGTCCAGGAAACACCAGGCACTGCTCATCTTGGTAATAGCTTCAAGCTGAGGAAAAGGCAGACTGATCAGAGCCGAGAGAAGAAGATAAACCACCTGACAACCGGGTGATGGTTCCCCTTTTTTAGCATGACAGTGACCTGAAGCTAATAACCAAAACAGCCACTCTGGAGTGGCCTCGGAGCAGGTCTCTGCCTGTCCCTAAGTGACCCCATCAAATCCCAGACTTAAACGCCACAAAACATCAGTCGAGAGGTCTGAACAGACGCCTCGCATCCCATCAGGCTGAGAGAATCTGCCAAGAAGTATAGAATAAAGTAAAAGCTTATTTTGGCTGCTCCCTAATTCACGACGGGGTGCCACAGCAGGGTAGCTCTGCATGTTTAATTTGGCACATTTTTTTTATGCCAGATGCCCCTACTGATTCAACCTCAAAGGGATTTGTCTCCTTCTGGGATCAAACCAGAGATCTTCTGCTTGTTGGACAAACGTGTAAACCACTACATTATGGAGCCAGTCCAAGAAAAACGGAATAAAAAGCCACACTTTTACAGGCTTGACCAGAGTTATCCAAGAAAGCTCAAAACTGTAAGGAGATTTCTGCAAAGCTACTGATTAGTAGAGATGGACCGATCCGATATTACGTATCGGTATCGGTCCGATACTGACGTAAATTACTGGATCGGATATCGGCGAGAAATAAAAAATGTAATCCGATCCAGTAAATATAAAAAAAGCACCTCACAAAACTTGCGACACGGCGTAACTCGGCTCATAACCGTAGCAGTCGGAGCAGTGTGCGTCACGTGATAGAGCAGCTGTGTGTATTTGTAGCCTCGCTAGCAAACCAGCATTTCATCTCCGAGGAAGTTATCCCAGAGAGAAGTAAAGCAAGTGTGTAAGTTCATCTCTGAATGTTTGTAAAGCTTACCTGCGTTAAGCTTAACCACCGATATATGGAGCGTCTGCCTCTCTCTCTCCCTCTCCTGCAGCTACTTCATGAAACTCCTTAATGATCAGCTGATCGGCTTTTCTGTCGCGAGTCTGTCTCTCTTCTTTGTTTTTGGCCCACTTTGCACCACAAGAAGGAAAACAGCAGCTGAACAACAGCTTAAGCTTGATAAGCTGTTGTTAGAATGTATTTAATATTACTTTCTACACCAGGATCCTTTTCTACGTAGCTGACGGCTGGTAACTGTGCAGGGGCGGATCTAGCAAAGTTTGGCCAGGGGGGCCGATAGGGCATGAACAGGGAAAAGGGGGCACAAAGACATGCTTTTCTTTCTTATTCTCATTTAAAATGTCTAGCTTTTAATAAATAATTATCTGAATCTTACACCCAAAGTTTTAATCTGATGTAAAATGTATAGAAGTCCATTACTGTATATAGTAACTGTTAAATGTCTAATATACCCTAGTAAGCTATAGTACTTTTTCCTTTGGGAAAGTACCATCTGTGCACTCTGCAATTCTGTAGAAGAAAGATTTTGAATCTATTTAATTATTCTTGAAAAATAATTTATTTCTGTGCATTTTTTTTCACACTGCATCAAATTAAAGTTGATTATGTCGATTAAGCATCATGAGGTGGAGGGTGGGGGGTGGTTCCCTTTTTTTTTTGTGGGAGTTTGCAACCCTATTAGTTAGGTTGCTTAATATTTCTGTTAAGTACTCTTTAAAATACCAGAATAGGGAGGATGGTGCAGGTTTAAGTTTATTAGATTGATCAGTGTTGCTGAACTATGAAATATTTTGGGTGCAGTGTATTTTTTACATACAGGTATAACAGAATAGCTTTAGTGTTGTTGTTTATTTAAACTTGAGTATGAACTTATACAAAATGCAGCAAGATATTAAAAAAACAGTTTTATTGATTAAAAAACTCACTATATCGGATTAATATCGGTATCGGCAGATATCCAAATTTATGATATCGGTATCGGTATCGGACATAAAAAAGTGGTATCGTGCCATCTCTACTGATTAGCATTAGTTTTTATATCCATATCATGAGTTTAGTCAATTTCCCTGCGTTTGTAATAACCTTCATGTAGAAAAACGGATTAAAGAAAGAAAAAAATAAGACATCCCCCTCACATGTTTGTTTTTCTTTTGATCTTCATTCATCCACCTGTAAGATTTAGTTTGTGTCTTTAAAGTGTTTCTGCCGTTAAGTCGTCCGCACTGTCCAGAATATCCCATTAGAGTTGTCTCACTGCATAATAAGCAGCTGTCCACACATAAATCAGCATTTCACACAAGAGAGGTTTGTGTGAAGGCTATATACTACATTACTCCACAACAAACCCACATGTAATGCTACGAGGGTTTGTGCACTGCTACAATCGAAGCAGGCGGCGCCTACTTGGCTCTGCTGATTCTCTTTCTGTCTCTGGGCCTCTCGGCTCCGTCTGCAGCTCCACTCTTTCAGCGCTTCTTGGACCTCTGGCGTCAGGCAGCCCGAGAACGGCTGCTCCTTGTCCAGGCTCTGGATCAGACGCAGGCTGGCGTACACGCTGGTCAGGTAGTAGCCACCTGTAGGCGAAAAAGGTGTAGGAGGGAAAAAGAGTGTAAAAACAGGATTAAATCTTGCATCACATAGTACTTCCTCCTACTCTGTCCTTAAAAAGATTGTCTTAAAACTTCCCTGCCATGTACTGCTTTCAAGAGATTTTTCTTTTTTTTGTTATTTACTTCCTAAATTCACTTCCTACACTCTTCCTGTGTAAGTCAGAGGTACGAATTAATAATAGAGAATAATAATAATCAGTGCATGTAGTAACAGCTACTAAAATACAACTAAGACAGAGTAGATTATGAACAGTCAGTGCAATTTTAAGACAAAAAGCGAGTAAAATGTGAATCATCAAACACAGATTTGTGGTAATATTTGAAAATGTGTATTTTTTACTGATATGAAAGCAGGAAAAAAATAAACTAGCCGTCATAGACCTTCATAACATCTGTTCGTTTTATTTTGCTGTTACCTGTTTTCCTTCTTTCTGTCTTTTGTTAGTTTTTCATCTTTAACTTCCTGTTTTAGATTGAAAGGTTAGCTTTTTTTGTGTCTCTTCCGGTTTTAATTCCTGTTTGTCTTCCTTTCCCATTTTCACACTTGTGTCCTCACTCCTGCATCCCTGACGATTTTTGATTGTCAAATACATCCAAGTATCTATAAAAGTGTCGCATCAGTGTGTTTTTAAAAACCTCTTACTTCTACTAATCAAATTTATTCATTAAAGTGACTTTTCTTTATATGGGGATAGGTATGTAGTATGAGTAGAAGTCCAACAGCACAGTGTTTGTGAGACTAATTTGCATTGCCACCATATACACAAAAAAACGCAAAAGAAAAGCTTCACCCAACAAAAAAACACCAAATCATTTGTTAATGACCTTCTTAAAAACGGTTTAAGGTTGCACTTAAAAATATCCCAGTCTGGATACAATTTGATTTCTTCTTCCTCTTTCAGCTCCTGCCTTTACGGGATGCTGCACTGGATCATCTGCCTCCATCTCACCCCATCCTCCTCCGTCACACCAACACTCCTCATTCACTACACCCAAGAATCTCCTCTGTGGTCTTCCTCTTCTCCTTCTGCGTGGCAGCTCCACCTTCAACATCCTTCGTCATATATATCCACTCTCCCTCCTCTGCACGCGTCCAAACCCTCTGACCCTTGTTTCTCTAACTTTCTCTCCAAACTGCTCAACCTGCGCCGTCGCTCTGATCTACTCATTTCATCTCCAGCTCCAGTCTTTTTTGTCACTACCACCGTCTCCAAAACATACATTACAACAGGTCTTACTCCCATTTTGTAAACCTTCAGTCATGCTGCCATCCTTCTGTCATAAATCACCCCTGAGACTTGTTTCCATCCCCGCCACCCTGCTGAATCTCTCTTTTTTTATCTCTCTTGTGCATTGTTTATTGCTTTGGATGGTTGACCCCTCTGTAGGTAAAGATTTGAACACCGAAAGAGTCGACTGGGTTTTTCTGTCCAAATGAGGATTTAAATAATGATACCTTGCAATTCCCAGAAGAAGTTACTGACCCCCAAACTCAGAGGAATCAAAAGCACCTCAGAAGGTAATTTGATCCTATCCGCCTTTGGCCCATAAATTACTTTTGATTGTTATATCATCAAATGTTTATGTTGTCTGGCTATTACAGACGGTGGTTAAAAAATAACCTAAGTCATTTATGTGCTGTGCTGTCCCAAAACAAAGACAGCAAATGTAACAAAAGTATTGTGATAGCTGCTCCTGCACTGCACAGTAACAGAGGTGTAAGGATGGCTGTTGTACCAAAGATATCCTGGGACGACCGGAGACAGTGATGCCGCAGTTTGGGACCTACCCTCTCCTCCGAGCCACGAGGGCTCCAGCAGCTCCATCATGTACTC
The DNA here is from genome assembly GCF_013358895.1 of Oreochromis aureus. Classification (NCBI taxonomy): domain Eukaryota; kingdom Metazoa; phylum Chordata; class Actinopteri; order Cichliformes; family Cichlidae; genus Oreochromis; species Oreochromis aureus. Next base: position 28,365,157 of record NC_052944.1, read on the forward strand.
CACCTCTATGAGGATGTGAGGCTTGTTACACTCCACGATCACGTAAGACAACGATGGCAGGAAGTCGTCCCAGCTAACTTCCTGTCCTGCATATATATTAAGAGAAGGAAAGGAAAAGAAGAGGCTGTCATCGTTCTTTCTGACAGCTTGAAATGAACATTGTACCAAATAAACAAGTGTACAAAAGCGAGCAGGTCGTGCTGCTGCCCACACAGATACAGTTTTAAATGTGAAGGTTTTGACAGTGAAGAAACGCTCTGCAGAGACGCCTGACCTTCATTTTTTTCTTTTTTTTTCTTTCTTTTTTTTTTTACAGCCAGGATCACAAACAGCAGCGACAAAGCCCTTTATTGTAAACGCTACAGAAAGTGAAAAGTCTCCAGTCTCAAACTTGATGTTTAACTAAAAACATCACAAATCCACACAAACTCCAGCTGAAGTGACTCCATCTCTGGCTACCTGTGTTTCTGTCTGTGCAGCATGCAGCAGTCTCACCGTGTAAGGACCCCATGGCCTTGTGTACACACTTGCACACTTGGAGCAGCAGCAGCACCTTGTCGATGGGCGAGTGCGTCCGCTGCATCAGGACCAGTTTCTGCTTCACCCTCTCCACCTCTCGGCTGTCTGGAACGCCCGTCCGAACACTGAGCCGCTCCATGGTGGCGTCCCCTTTCAGCTGTAGCAGGTTCTGGGTGAGACGCTGGGTGGAGCCGTCCTGATTGTGCAAAGCGACCAGGGCTTTCTCGAGGTGGGACCTCAGAGGCCTGAGCACACAGGAGAACATGGAGCGCTCCAACGCCAGGTCTGCAAAAAAGGGGAGGGACTTGTTATTTGGGGAAACCAGCATTTACTGTGACAAACTGATGCACAAGGAAGGAAGAGAACTAATTTTGATGTTTTGTGCGACAATAAACAATAAAAATACAATTAAAAAATTGGCTCCCCCTCCTATACTGTGGTTTGGTCTTCTGCAGAGGCGTGTCTAGAAGGTGGGCATGGGTGGGCACCAGCCCACCCTCAAAATGTGATCGTCCGCCCACCAAAGCCTTCAGACCAGAGGAATGTTAATCTTGTAATCCCTGATACCACTGGATGAGAGCACAGATAGGACTAGTAGGAATGTAACTGAGTACATTTACTCAAGTACTTCACTTAGAGTTAATGTACTTGTACTACATTTAAATAATGTATTCTATATTTTGAAAGCAATTATTCCACTTTGTACTCTGTTTATTTTAAAGCTTTCGTTACTTCTTATTTTGCAAATTAAAGAGATTCACACATCAGTAAATCAATAATTATAACCGCAAAACATCCTTAGTACATTTACTTTAGATACTTCACATATATTTGAAGATACAACCTGCAAACTATTGAGCCAGTTAAAGTGGATTATAACTGTTACTTAAGTTAAACATCTAAATCCTTTTTTCCACTTTGCAAAACAACAATTCATCACAAGATAATGTTTAAATTCTCATGCAGTTTCACTTTTCACACAATAAATCTGCAAAGGCAGGTCTGTATATGCGCTTTAAAATTATGTCATTAATGTTATAATTCATTCAATTTAATATTTCTAGGTAAATGCCAATGTCAGTTTTTTTTCTATAGCACATTTAAAAAAGCAACAAGGTTAAAAGTATCAGTGCTTTGCAAAACAAGCAAGATAAAACCACAGATCACTAAAATAAACTTTGCAAAAGTGAACTTAAAAGAAAGCATATTTGAGACTAGAGATGGACCGATCCGATATTACGTATCGTTATCGGTCTGATACTGACGTAAATTACTGGATCGGATATCAGCGAGAAATAAAAAATGTAATCGATCCATTAAATATCAAAAAAGCATCTCACAAAACTTGCAACACGGCGTAACTCGGCTCATAACCGTAGCACGTTGCAGCAGTATGTCATGTGATAGAGCGGCTGTGTGTATTTGTAGCCTCGCTACCAAACCAGCATTTCATCTCTGAGGAAGTTATCCCAGAGAGAAGTAAAGCAAGTGTGTAAGTTCATCTCTGAATGTTTGTAAAGCATTCCCACGTTAAGCTTAACAACCAATATATGGAGTGACTGCCTCTCCCTCACCTTCCTGCCGCTACTTCAATCGTGAAACTGCTTAACGATCAGCTGATCGGCTTTTCTGTCGCGAGTCCGTCTCTCTTCTTTGTTTTTGGTCCACTTTGCACCAGAAAGAGGAAACCAGCGGCTGAACAACAGCAGCACGTTTAAGCTTGATAAGCTGCTGTTAGAATTTATTTAATATTACTTTCTACACCAGGATCCTTTTCTACGTAGCTGACGGCTGGTAACTGTGCAGGGGCGGATCTAGCAAAGTTTAGCCAGGGGGGCCGATAGGGCATTAACAGGGAAAAGGGGGCACAAAGACATACTTTTCTTTCTTATTCTCATTTAAAATACGTAGCTTTTAATAAATAATTATCTGAATCTTACACCCAAAGTTTTAATCTGATGTAAAATGTATAGAAGTCCATTACTGTATATAGTAACTGTTAAGTCTAATATACCCTAGTAAGCTATAGTACTTTTTCCTTTGGGAAGGTACCATCTGTGCAGTCTGCAATTCTGTTGAAGAAAGATGTTGAATCTATTTAATTATTCTTGAAAAATAATTTATTTCTGTGCAATTTTTTTCACCCTGCATCAAATTAAAGTTGATTACATCGATTAAGCATCATGAGGTGGAGGGGGGGGGTTCCCTATTTTCATTTACATCACCTGATCCATGCTAATGGATTAATGAAATCAATTAAAATAATGACCTCATTAACCTTGCTGAAATTTTAACCAATTTTCAAGTGGTTTGGTTTAGTATTTGTTCCTGATTTCCCATGAGACCCCATGGCTGGCTCTGCATCCCAGCCCACTGCCACTCCATTTACAAAATCCTGGAAACGTCTAAGGGGGGGGATTACGGACTGTAACATTTTATATACATTTATTTTAACGATTACTGCTCTCAAATACTCAGCCATCATCCAGTGACCTGCGATAAAGTGCACATAAAGTAAAATTACCTTCAGAAAACAGACAAATATATGAAAATACGTTAAAAATTCAAACAAATAACATTGGCTTGATTTTTTTTAATGATCTCGCCCACGCCGTGTCAAGTCCCATTGTCTGGTTTCAAATTAATATTCAGATTATTTATTTAGAACCTTAATTTAGAGGAAAATAATCATTCAGATAGCAATGAATCTGACAAAGTACGCTTAATGGAGCGATCCACAGAAACACAAATTACAGCCTTAAAAGGTTTAACTACTAACACACATTACTCACAGAGCGTACTGTACTTGACTGTGGGCTTTCTGTTTTGCCTCACATCATATAAAATCAGATGTGCTTTGGATTCGGGAGATTATCGCTGAGTGAAATGGCTGTTTAAACTCTTCTGCTGTAGTGCAGAATATTTGTAGAAGCAGCTCCTATTTTGCATGGTCACATTAACCTGACAGCGACCCTCCCTGCAGTTCACCTCCCGGCACAGTTTTTCCATTAACCCTTTTCTCAGAGCACAAACCTTTGCAGAGACACAGGAATCGTTTCAAGGTAACACAAATCAAAGTGATCAGCAGTCCTGCTCTGGCTGCAGACTGAGACTGGGATTTGTGCCTTCTATTCTTAGTCAAGACATAGTTACAGCAGCACATAACTGCTCCAAGAAAAAAAATGTCTAGACTGTCATTTCCATCATCCCTCATCGCCTTGGGCGTGTTAAAGCCTGAGAAGATTGAAGGTGGTGAGATACTGTGTAAAAAAAAAAAAGAAAAAACTAAGAAAAGCGATCTATGACCTTCTGACAATTTATTATGAACGCTTATTTCCAGAGCTAAATCAAAAATTCTAGTTATTATCTCAAAATTGAAACTTCAGAGTGAGTCGAATTTTTGAGTCTTTTTAGTGGCAGAAACACGTTTCCATAATTTATGGCAAACATCCTGGTAGTTTTGATTGCATAGTATCATTATAATTAATAATAATACAGTCTTCAATATGATGTCGGCCCACCCATTGCAGCTATAACAGTTTCAGCTCTTCTGGGAAGTCTTTCCACAATGTTTAGAAGTGTTTGTGGGAATTTTTAAACATTCTTCCAGAAGCACATTTGTGAGGTCAGACACTAATGTTGGGCCAGAAGGCCTGGCTCTCAGTTTCCAATCTAATTCATCCCAAAGGTGTTTTTTGGGGTTGAGGTCAGGACTGTGTGCAAGCCAGTCAAGTTCTTCCACACCACACTCACTCATTCATGTCTTTACAGACCTTGTTTTGTGTACTGGTGCAGAGTCATGTTGGAACAGGAAGGGGACATCCCCAAACTGCTCCCACAAAGTTTGGAGCATTGAACTGTCCAAAATGTTTTGATTTGCTGAAGCGTTACGAGTTCCTGTGTGATTGAACTCTTGCCTACTACTTCATGGCTCAACAGCTGTCGTTCCCAATCACTCCCACTTTGTTATAACACCACTAACAGCTGACTGTGGAATATCCACATAGCAGTGAGGAAATTTATTGGCTGGACTTGCTGCACAGGTGACGTCCTATCACGGTACCACGCTGGAGTTCACTGAGCTCCTGAGAGTGAGCTATTCTTGCATAAGTAGAAGGTTCAGGACTTGTAGAAGCAGTCTGCAGGGCTAGGTGTTCGATTTTATACACCTGTAGTCATGGGATTAATTTGAACAATGATTTGGATGGGTGGATGAATACTTCTGGCAATACAGTGTATTCATTACATAAACTAGGGATCCCAGAAACTACAATAGTGGCTCTAACTAGCAGCAGGCATAAGCTATACTTTCTCATCTTTGTTAGTTTTTCTGGGAACTCCTTTGTAACTCCCAGCCAATTTTCCACCTCGCTTGCACAAACCTGGCTCCCTCCTCGCTCTAGTCTCGCCTGCTTACCCACAATTCTTAGAGAAGTGCTTCACAGATGTCACAGAACTGAAATAAGGGTAAACCTTAGCTTTCTGTTCAGCAGGTCCTCACATACATTTCCCTAAAGATAAAACACGCTTTAAAACCTGCCTCTAATGAAGAAACGAGCATATTTCTGCAAATGTTAAACGACTCCTTTAAAGCTCCCTGATCATGTAATTAGAAATGACATTTTCCCATCCTCTGAAAAGCTCAGGAGTGCATGATTTTTTTTCTTTTGGTTTTGTTTTTCATTTTGTTTTTGGGTGACAACAGTGAACTCGTGTACATGTAATGGTTCACATGCGAGCCTTCCCTTACACGTGTAAAAAACACTCACTCGGTGGTTCTCCTGCAGTCAGTGGGCAGTCCTGACTAAGTGGGTAACAATTCTCCAGTGCACACTGTTTTTCCACTCATCATCAATATCCTCCACTCCCTCCTCTCCATGCTTCATGTTTCCCTACTGCATAATCCTTGAACATCTCCCCCATCTACCTTACTATAGCACTCCCCCTTGTGATCAATCATTCCCACCCTCCAGCCTCTGTTTATCCACCTCCCTCTCTGCTCGATGTCTCTCTCTCTCACAGCTCTGGAGAGTAACAGATTACATGTAATGTGATTACAGCCCCGTTACAGAAAAAAAGCTGACTTTTTCTTTTCTCTCTTTTTCTTCTTGTTATTTTTTTGAGTTGTTACTCACAGTTCAGTAACTGATTACATTTTCAAAGTAACCTGCCTATTTCTATCTCTCCCTCCCACCCTCCTCTGAATCGTGCTGCTCTTCAAGTGAGCGTGGGACTGTGATATCTTTTTATGATAAACGAGGGGGAGAAAAAAAAAATGCAAATGCCTCCCACCGACGCAAAGCGAGATAAATCAAAATTGCAGCGCAGGAAGGAAGGAAGGAAAGGGAGGACGGAAGGCAGCGGCCGACCGCTCTCCCCTGAAGCCTGTGAAGCCAGGCAACCATCCGTCATCACACATTTACACACAAGCGCACGCACCTGCGAGCGCAGACGCACACACACGCAAACGCTCGGCCACACACAAAGCAGTCCAAACACGACCAAACCTACGCAGAGGAGCGTGTCAAAAGATCTAACTAGAATGCTTCCAGAGTAACACCCTGCGATGTCTTTACAATAATGAGACGAATCCCGCTTTGAATGCGATGGATGTGAGTGCAGGCGCGTCGGGCCGGGCTTTCCTAATGCTATTTTCTAAATACCAGAGACAATATGAGCTCCGCTGAATGAGACTCTACCCCCCCCCCAACCGCCCCCCCCACGCAAACTACTTTGTGTTGACAGTGCCTTTCACTGGAGCCCGAGCAGCCCACCATTTATCAGAAAAGGCTGTCTGTTTCCACAGACCTGCGTCCTCTGGCACAGTGTCTATTGAATCACTGTTTTCTAATAGTACAGTTTGTTGTTTTTTTTGCTTTGTTTTACACATTTCTATCTCTCCTCGGTCCCTCGGTGCACTCACCATCGCCTCCTTTTTTAAATGTGATAAACCAATCAAGCATTCATATGAGAAAGGGTGGTGAGGATATTGTGCTCAGACTGTGATCCAGCACAGTCAGCTAAATTCGATCGAATCCTTCCCTCGGCGAAGCAAACTTACTTTGAGCTCCTCTGTGGCTCAAACTGAATGTCGTACAATCATGTTTAACTGTTTAGTTTTGCTTTGAGGTGTGAAGTGCTTTTGAAGATACATGCTAAGGAAGTGAAGCAGTCCAATCGGAGCGGGGCTGGCAGGGGGGAGTGGTGGGCAGGATCATCCACACCAATCAGATTATTGACAAAATGACCAAGCTATAGAAGCAGAGGACCAGCAGTGCCAACTACAGCATTGAAAAGACTCACAGCTGAATGGATAACACTGATCATCTCACTAAAATGAAATTTAGCTTTTATATGGATGTTACTAGTTTTTGTGAGTTTTTGAGGCCCTCTTCTTCTCAGGGTGTGTGGCTTGATCTCCACATGGGGGATCATCATGTATGAAATCACAGCCAATCTGTTCTCTGGAAAATAGCATCACCATTCCTGGAAGATCCTTCAGACCTCTGTTTGTGGACAGTTGGAGGGTCTAAAGTTTTTTTCTATAGAGCATAAAGTCTCTGTGTTTCAGTAATTGATAGAGATTCTTAGACTCTTTCTTTTAAAACTGACTACGATTTTTCATCGATTTTATTGCTCTATAAGCATCAAGATATGATTCTGAAATGGGAAACGGATGTGTACTTGTGGACTTTATATCAAATTCATGCTGCATTTGAATTCTGTTTTTCCATTGTTTCTTTACTTGCTCAGAGAACATTAAACCTCACTGGTGCAGCAGGTGATAAAGTTGTGATATTGAGAAGTCTGTTAACCCACGCAGACGGGCTCTCCTTCCTGTCTTTAAATAGATTAAACTTTGTGAATATTGTCACTCTTTACTTACTTTTAATCCTAAATTACTGTACAGAGTTTGTCCTCTCTCACACACACACATTGCTGATTTGTCTGCAGCAGCTGTGTCACTTTCAGTCCATATTGTGTGCGTAACCTCTTCATATGTTTTTTGTAATATTGTAGTTTTATCTTCCTTCGTAAAAATCAGCCACTCTGCTGCCTGCACTGTTATCCATGATTATGATCACAGGATGCTGCCAACACTAACCCGTTCCTGTGAACACACTTGTAGCTAGATTGATAAAGCCTGGTTTAACTCATTGAGCTGATAACCACCTTCGTGTGATCACTTATCCTGATCACCAGTGTAAGAGTAAGTGAATCCAGATAATGGGAAAATAAGGGCACAGGTCCAGCAGACTAGGAATACCCCACCATGATAAGAGCACAAAGCAAAGCCAGCAGGACAATGCTCATGTCTTCAGCTCGAACTATGAGGACTGACTTCACCTCAAATTCTCTACAACAACATTCAATCTGTGCAATGAGCTCAAAACAATTCGGATCCACAGAGGCCACTCAAAGCAACCATTAGGACACCGCAAAACACCCTCAGGAGGAAACTCAACTTAAAAATACTTCATGTTGAATTCCAGTTATTTTTATTTGTGTAACAAAGTAAAAACTAAATGTTCCTCACTGGAATAAGATTCTGCTAATAAACCAGCTTCAGCTCCAGCTTAGAGAAATTTCAAAAATATGGATCAAACTATGCTTTAAATACACCGTGTTTCATATGAAAGTGTATTTGCATGTTAATTATGTTTGCATTTGCTTACCCTTCTCGTTCTCTGGCACCAGGGTTTCAATGGGAGGCTCCAGCTCTCCGCTGTCCAGCAGGCAACACTTGGCCTGGGACAGAAAGAGGCGCAGACCCTGCAGAAGCTGCACGGAGGTCACGCGTGATGAGGAAGATGCCGAAGGCGAGGACGTCAGGGATTTGAGCACCTCTCTCTGCTCTAGGAGGAAGTCCTGAACCATGCCCCCGAAGATTGAGCGCCTGTCTCTGGACAGCTCCTCCACCAGCCGGGTGAGCCGCTTGTCCGGTGCAAAGAAGCACACAAACGCCTCGCTCATGCGGTGCAGCCCGCCGCGACCTCGAGAGCGCACGAGCGGCGGGCGATGGTAGGCGTGCATTTGGGTTTGGAACATGCTTTCAGGTTCCGTGTCTGAGTCATGATCCTCATCCATACTGCTGAAGGAACTGCTGCTGTCGAGCTCAGCCAAAGATGGAGCCGGGCGGCGTTCCAGGGCCAGAAGTGCCACCTCGATGCCTGGCTCCTCCGCTGGGCCAGACGGCTGGGGCTTCGGAGGCTCCTCCACCTTGGGAGATGTCTTGAAGAGAGGAGAAGTTATTGCATGATGTGAAAACTGACATATTTAATATAAATCAAGACAGAAAGGAGGTGTGCTCACATATGCGTATCAGTATAAGCATGCTTTGACGTGCAAATAAAGATCCTGACTCTTATTACTTGTGGCACATAGACAGACATCAGGTCATCCTCCTCAGCAGATCCAGGTGAAACGGCAGGGGTTCTCCTCAGGACGCCTGCACCGGCATGAACTCTCCTCTGTGGGTTGGTGTTGGTCTTGTTCAGCCTTTCTGACCCACCAGGTTGCTCAACCGAAGGGGGAGGCGAGTAGGAACCAACCCCCTCGAGGGACAGATTCATGGACGACTCAGAGAGCCGGAGCCGCATGCTGCGCTTGAAGCGGTGCCGTTTATTGGAGGCACTGTGGTTTGTGAGCTGTGGCTGCTGTAAAAACGGAGGAAATGGATTCAAGGGTGGATTGATGAACTGCTTATTTTTCTATAAGAGATGAAGTAAAGTGCAGGGTGTAGTTATTTATCAGTTGCACAGAGGCTTCGATTTAGAGCACTTGTAGAGGCCAGAAAAGCACCAACGGGTGTCCTTGAAAGGTCTCAGAGAAAGCTTCTAACCAACTAACCTTGCAAACCTCCAGCTGCAGAAAGAGCGGGTTAATGAAGCACAGTTTGCCTTGTGTGCCCCTTGACAGCAGGGAACATTGGTCCTGGACCCCAGTCTGGGCCTGACTGGTGGATGCAACTGGCTCCATCGGTCCATTTTGGATGTCTGAAGCACTCGGAGAACTCCAGAAGTCTAATTGAAAAACCAGGAGAGGGGATATAACTTAAATATTTTCATAAGTCTTTATTGTACTTTATTGTACAAGTGTTTAAACAGTGTTCCCATTTTTTTTAAATGTTTCACATGCTTGAAAACTAAAACAATACACAGCACAACACACAACATTAACCTGTGTTTTTTACTGCAAGCTGATCCAGAAGCAGACTGATTTTGCAGAAGCATGATGAGAAAGAGTCTGGTTATCACTTTTCGCAATGAAGTCACACCTCACTGCACTACAGAAGCATGCCGCGCATTTAAAAATAGACGCAAGCTGGCAGCCACCACTTTAGTCAGCTATTACTTTACTCTCTCATTTTTAAACTTTGGTTTTCTGTCAGCGATCTCGTCCTGAAAACATCTTTAAAGTCCTTAAATCTCATTTAGGTTCAGTGTTAAAAGGGAGGAAAGTCCCTCAACAGCCCTCTGGTTAGTGAATTATGAGAGAGTAGGACCAATAGGAAATACCGTATGGTAGCAGCTCTGTTGGGCTGCAGTATTTACAATTAGATAGGCTGACCCAAAAATGCTGATCTACGTTAAGTAACACTTATTATTTGGAGCAAGTGAATGTACCTGCTGCTGCAGTTTATTTTTTAAAGAGGTCACCAGTGACCGACCTTGTCCCATGTGTGAGATGGCCTCCAGCTGCCTGTGTGTTGACGCTCTAGCGATGGCATCAGGTAGCTGCAGAGGCAAAGGCAACACATCCCTGCAGATCAAAGAAAAGAAAAGAAAGTTCAAGTTTGAAGATATGTGAGATCATAAAATTATAACTAGATACAGTCAAGTTTACTGCATGCAAGGAAGTCTGTGGACAGCTAAAAATTACGGGAATAAAACTGGTTTTGAAAACCAGTGGGCATTAAATGCAGAAGAAGATTTAGGACCCAGCGTGCAAAGACTTTGCTCCCATTTAGGTGCAGGCATTAGGGGAGATCTGCCACTTCTGTTAAGAAGTAAGATTTGGGCATTCGGCCATCCATGTCATTCCAAATATTGGGCTGAAGTCAGGACTCTGTGTAGGCCAGTGAGGTTTAATGTTAGCAAGAAGAATGATTGAGATTTATTATCAGTTATATTATTATTACCTGCTGATACAGTAGAAGGCCACCAGTCGACACAAGTCAGGGAAGCTGAGTGCTGAGCTCTCCAAGGCGAACGCTGGTTATACACAGACAGAGTTTGATTGACAGCTAATGGGAGCAGTGGGACACTCGTTCAGCTTTAACAGGAAATGTGCCAGCTGCAAAAAAAATCTGGAGGACCCATCCTCTCCGGCCCACATCACTTCACCGAGTGAGTGTCTGAGCTGCACTGCGCCACAAACGCTGACTGGGTTGTCAACTCTCACACTTTTGACATGAGACACCTGTTTTCAGTCTGTCTCACACTCTCATGCTGCCAAAACAAATCTCGCTCCAATTAAGAGGAAGCCACGAAAAGAATCCTTTATGAAAAGCAATCCATGTTAAACAGGCTTTCTCTCGACAGTCTGAACACCAACATCACAGAAAGCACAAGAGCTGCAGTTTAGTTCGTCTAGTTAGTGCATGCACACTTCGCCAAACTTCACCAAAATCACAGATCGACTTCCGTGGATGTTGAGTTTTGCCTCGTTTACTCGACTCTACATTTTTCATCTATTACACATTGAAACGCCTACAAGAGAGTAGAAAACCACTGTGATGAGTTTGTAACAAGTTTGACCTTCACCAGTAATAAATGTAATCCATTTCTGACAAACCTTTAACAGAAACTAAAGTTTACTTTGTTTTATTGATTTATTTGATTATTGGATTTATTTAATGAGCTTTTCTCTGAGTTTATTAAATATTTGTTGCGTTCAACAGCAGCAGGATCCATAGGAGCATCTCAGAAAGCAGTGCAGCCATCCTCTGTAAAGCCATTTGTTTTGCTCTTATTAACAGATTAATGTGTAAAGTAAAAAGTTTTCTCGTTTATTGCTTTTTGAAGTTTGAAGTTTTTGAAGTAGCAATGATTTGTATCATTGTACCACCTTTCTGCTCCATCTCACCCAAACCCAATATTCTGTCACACCAACCTCAAGCATGTCCTTCTTCACTACATCCATGAACCTCCTCTGAGGTCTTCCTCTTTTCCTCCTGTCCAGCAGCTCTATATTCAACATCTTTTGTCCAATATGTACACCATCCTTCCTCAGTACACATCCAAACCATCTCTTGCTTGTCTATCTTAACATTTTCAACTCTGCTTCCTGTCTTTTTGTCAGTGCCTATGTCTCCAAACCATACATCACAGCAGGTCTCACTACCATCTTGTTGTAAACCTTCCCTCTTACTCTTGCTGCTATCCTTCTGTCATAAATCACCAAGACACTCGGCTGCCTCCACTCCTCCCTCCCTTCACTCTCCTATTGCTTTTTCTGTTGCTTTGGATATATTTAAACTCCTCCATCTTTACGTCCTCTGCTCCATGCATGTTCACGTTTCCACCTGTCTCCCTCTCATTCACACATGTATTCTCTCTTGTTTTTTACTGTCTTTCATTCCCCTTCTCTCCAGTGCATACCTCCACCTGCCCCAGGCTCTCACAACAGATCATTATGTTTTATAAAAAGGCTCATTTTGAACATTACATGTGATATGATAAAATAATTATCAGTTAATTTTGTTTGTGCACATTTAAAAAGATGTAAAAGCATGTCTGACATGGTCTGTTTTTGAGGTACAAAGATGACAACTTAGTGGCTACGTTGGTAACTTCTAAAAAATAAGAGTCATGTGGTTTGCAATATCAACCCTGCTGCACTAAAACACAAGCCCTCTCCCCCACATCCCCTCACCCCTGATCTCACTCGGCCTGACTCTTGGCAGCTTTGGACGTGTTGAGTGTTATGTGTATTGCTCCAACTGCAGTTGGCTGATAATTTAGTTTGTTTTATACTCACTGGAGTCCTCCTCACAGATGAAGCACTCCTTAACAGAGGAGGCACTTCTGTCTGCTGTCACCCTCAAACACAGCACCTTCCTCTGGGTAGAGCTGCATTTGCGCACTAGAAATGTCTGTAAGCACAAAAAAACATCACAGAAAATAAGAACAAAACATTTTTTTAAGTTTCTCAGGTCTAGGAGATGATGTCCACTTCATGATTAAGGTTAATTGTCATGGTTTTCAATCAAACACATTTCATTTTAATTAGTGGAGAATTGCAGTTGGCATAAATAGCTTGATTTGTGGTACTTAGATGATGATGATAGTTAGACTAGGACATTTAGACCACCCTCAGTAAATATGAAGCTAAAGCAGGGAGAGCCAGGAATCATATCCACCTAAGATTTTACGAAATCCTGCTTTTTTAGTTACAGATGTAACCGTCCAGTTCATTGGTATGCACAAAAGATTATATCATTTATTGTTTTACCTGATTAAATAGTATGAGTAATATGATTGATATTTCCTCACCCCGACAGGTTCTCTGAGCAGGATGTAGAGGGCAGCTTCTTGGTTGAGTGACAGCTGCAGCCACACAGGATGTGTGAGCAGCAGACGATCCAGGACGCTGAAGGCCCGCTGAGAGCCTCGCTGGGAACTGCCCACCTCCTGCATCTGCAAGACAGATGCAACCAGAGAAAAAACAAATCAGACGAGCTGTTCCTGTCAAATATTTCAAAATTCAAACTTAAAATCATGATTTTTTTTAAGGAAAGCAGTTTAGAGAAGCAGATTGTGGTACAGTAGCACAGTACCAAGGAGGTTAGCACTGTTTCCACACAGCAGGGATGTCCTGGGATCACATTCATAATGTGGCCAGATCCTTTCTGTGTAGAGGTAGTAGTTAAGGTGGTTAGGTTCATTAATTAACAAATTGTGCATAAATAATCTGTCTTTCTCTGTTAGCCCAGTGACAGACTGGAAACCTGTCTAGTGTATACCTCTTCTAGACAGGTTAGACTCCAACCCCTGTGACCCTGATAAGAGTAGGAGGATGGATGGATGCGTTTACTCTCTGCCCCCATAAAAAATGATTAGGTTTCATATTTTTACTCTCTGCCCCCATAAAAAATGATTAGGTTTCATATTTTAATTGCTGTTGTTAGCATTTTGTACCAAGGGAAAGCTTTGAAATGTCTTTACGTTAGTTTTATTAAATAGTCATGAAGCATTTTAGGCTCTAATAAAAAAAATAAACACATGTTAGACTACTACTGATAATAATGATAACAACAATCTATTTGCTTATGAAGTCCCACAACATCAAGAGTCATCAAGAGCAACCAAATTGGGCAAACAGGCAAATCTCAGGCCACCAAGGTTCTTATCCATATCAGATATTATAGTATCATCATGTTGCCTAGCAACAGGCAAAATGACCTATTAGTGGCATTTAAGGATCTAGTACGTTTTAGAAAGGTATGATGTCATCTTAATTACACAGCATTAACATAATATTTATACCCACAACAGTTGAATTACACACAATATATTATGATGTCACTACACTGCCTGGCAACAACCGAACAAATGACCAGTTTTTAGCTTTTATGTACATAACATGTTTTTATTGAGGTGTGGTATCGTTTTTATTCAACAACAAAAACATCACACATATGTCCTCAAAAACTGAATTGTTCATGATAAATTATAAACAGCATCATGTTATCTAGCAACCACCAAGCAATGGCATAAAACAGCATTTATGCACCTACCACACCTTATAAAAGCATTTCATCATTCCAGTTTCATGAACAGGCCAAACAATACTGTCGCATGGGCTACAATAACAGTAATAATAACAAGTTATTCACATGGTGTGGCCCTTCCCCACCAAAAGCTAGCATGACTAGCTTTTTGTGTCGTCCACCTGCTAGCTTAGCATTAAGCTAGGCTCCAACACTGCTGATGGGACACTTTTAATGTAACACCAGACAAACTATAACACTTCACTTGAGTAGAACAGACTAAATTGTTCATTATAGTTCAGAAGAATATATTATGAATATAAACAATAGTGTTAAATGTCAATAACTGCATGGTGTTAGAGTGGTGTTAGCTTTTATACCCAAGTCCTCCAAAACCTAATCAGTGTCAGTATGTTTACACTGTTGTCAGTTGTACTTCCTGTCTTTATCAGCGTCCCCTCCTTTTGTGATGGTTTGCCCTCATTAGTGTGACCTGTGTTTAGTCTGCAACACCTGTTTCCAATTAGTCATCAGCTTCCGTGGAGTATATAAGCCTCTAGCTGTTTGCTTACCACCTGTTAGATTGTTAATGATTTCTGTTTAAATATGGCTTGACTTTTGCCTGCCCCTCATTTGGCTTGTTTGCCACACAAACTGATATCCTGTGTATGACCATCGTGTGTTTTCTGGATTAAAGACTAGATTTTGGACTTTTATTCTGTCCCAACCCCTCTACCAGCCCCCTCACAAAAGCCCACATAAAGTCTCAGCAAAGTGTTATTTATGTCGTGCTGCGTGTGTGATTTATGCAGAGTGCATTCATTTTTATTTTTTGCATATTTTATAGTGTGCTGTAAAACTGTACTTGCTTGAGATAGATAGCATTATTAGACAAGAGAAAGTCAAGAGATTGAAGTGGTGAGTCAATTTTTTTCTCGATAGAATATTCATGGTCTCATTTAGATCATATTAGCAATCCATTCCTGAGCTTGGTGGAAGAAACACCACCAGTTTCCTGCCATGTTTTTTTTTTAAACTCAGTGGCCCTAGTGATGACACTGTGGCTCCTTCAGGCCTGCGCCACACTCGGACTTTTACCGAGTGTGGCGCAGGCCTGTTTCACCAAACTTCAGTTCACAGTTCCTGAACATTTAAAGCAGCTTTACATCCTTCTGTTCCTTCTATAATCTGCCAAAGTCTGTTGTGCATCACATGCTGCACACCTCTCCTCCTTCTGTCACCACTATAGCAGCATTCCTAAAGAATTTATTGCACTTACACTTTCTAAACAAATTCACCTTTACGTGGACGTGAAATTGAACTAATTCACTGTTTTTTGGGATTTTTTGTGTTTGCTTATTTTTGGCTCTTTAATGTAAGCTCTCAGTCACAGTGTTACTTTCTCTGTAAGACTGGCTTGCTGCTGGATGTCACACTGTGTGGGCTGCCGGCGAACGCTTGCGAGCGTAGCAGCAGATGGTTGCTATGGCAACCTGGGCCTACACATCCTACCAGGCATTCCCACTCAGTGAAACACCCTTTCTCTAACAAGTTGGAGATGCGCGCACACACACACACACACTGTTGGCTGACGGGTGACAGGTTTTTCCGGGGTGCAGAGGTGTTTTATTTCTAGGACGTACTTCTTTCCTTTCTAAAACGTCACTTTTATTCTTAAGGAAATTGAAGAAATGATGTCATTAATAATCATTATATTTCCAGTTCCTTCCTCCCCTTACATCAGACCGCCGAAGCACAGCTCACACGCAGCGACCTGTTTCAGCGATATTAGTAAAAGCATTATGAATGTTGTTTTCCTTTCAGTATCACATTTGAAATTTTCACATTTTTCATCACCTCCTGTCACCTATTACATAACCCTCCCCTCCTCAAGGAGAAACCAGTTCCCAGTCTGCACCCTGCAGGACCATTAACAGAAAACAGCACAGGAAAGGTTAGGAAACAAGTGCAGCACATATCAGTCACATTAGGCTCTGTGTTTTATGATAATAGCCACCTATATAAGATGCTTTCTCCATATGTGAGAGGAGAGTTTTAAGTGTGTTGTTATTCTTCTTTAGCCTTTTTTAAACCCAGAATGCTAGTTGTCCAACACCTGTTAGTATTAAGGTTACATATTTCATTTAAATAAAGGAAGCCACTTGCTGCAAAGGTCAGATCCAAGAGTTGAGCTGCGGACCATAAAATCAAAGAAAACATGCTTTATTATCTCAACTACCTTAAAAATACAGACATCTTTCATTCGGCGTTGGTAATTTTAAACGACCTTTCCACATAAATTGCATCCATGTGTCGTTAAAAGTGGTGCGCTTTAATCAAAAAGCTTTTTCACCATGTTTCATGTTTGTTAATGTTTAAAAAACCGCTTACCAAATATTTGATGTGGCAGCAGCACCTCAGCTGTCCTGTCTCATCAAGAAGATGGTGGGAATGCAACAGATTAAAGTACTGCATTTACCAGAGTACTTTGCAGAGCTAAAAGTCTTGTCTCTTTTTTAATTTTTAAATGTTCATTTACTGGCCATGTTAAATGTAGATACCAGTAAAAAAAATTAAGTGCCTTAAAGCTTGTGAGTCGTGGAAAACATCAGCCAAAATCCCCAATAGACCCAATGTGGCCCAGCATCGATGGCCACACGTCCCCTCTATGGCATTGTGACTGAGCGGTGTATGTGCTTTGGACGTCACATTTTACACCAACTCCCGCACCAACTGCCCAAGACTGCCCAAGCAAACCAGACCGCCCCCATAACATGCTGAAGGACTTTCGTTGATGATTTACGCACCTTAACCATTGCATGGGATGAGGCCGAAGAAGCTGTAGCTGATCGATTACACCTGCAGAGATCTGCCACCCAATACGCCGAACAGCGTGGGAGGGTAAAAAGCCTTAAACCTGGATTCCTCTTAATTGTTAAAGGAGGCCAAAATACCTGTGACTACAAAGAGTTCTGGCTCCATAGAAGTGAAAACCGACCTCAGACTACTTTAAGCACTTCCCTGATGACTTAATGCTCTTAATTGCTTATTTGAGGTCATATAGAATAATATACATGAAATCAATTTTGGAAAATTTGGCCACAAGTTTCAGAAAGGAGGATTATCCAGGATGTGCTCATAAATATGGTTTCACAGTAGGATCAGCCCCTCGTTTATCACATCCAAAATACCAATATAGGGATGGAAACATCAGCTTGAATCAGACAAAACACAATAAATAGTAATAACATTGTCTTTTGCAACCAGAGGTGTTGCCCCTTGTGGGTGTTAGGAAAAATGCAGGTGTAAGTACCTCCACTGTTTATGTGGTCTATGTCCTTCTGCAGTCTATGCCCTATAACATCTATAACAGCCTGATCTTGAGGTTTTAGCTAACTTCCTTTAAGAGTTCCCATCATTAGCCAAAGCTGAAGTTAATAAAATCTCCTATTTCTTGATACTGCCTGTTTCATCGAGCTGTGGTCGGCTATCGGCCATGCCTAACTGTCCACTGTCAGAAATTTCAAACCTAATTTCAATCAAGAAAATCCCATTTTGTTGGCTTGAAATACGAAGACTGCGTTTGTTTACTTCGAGTAGCTATTGTTTCAGAAAATACTGAATTGTGAAGCTGCAAATCTGCCACTGCTATCTTGGCAAGCCTCACGACAGGCAGTTTTAAATGAATAAAACAAAGGATGAATGTTTATCCTTCAAAAAAATAAAAAACTCAGACACACTTTACATGTGCGTCACAAGTCAACAAGCAGCATCACTGTAAAAGTACAAGTCATAAATTAAGCTGCTTTAAGAATAATTAAAATTTTAAATAAGTTGTTTGTGTGTATATGTGCATGTGTTTGTGACTCTGAGTGGGTTTGGAGAGTCACATCATTGTGGATCTGGAGTCAACTACAGTCCAATGACCCGAACACACACACACACACACACACACACACACACACACACACACACACACACACACACACACACACACACACAAGGCCACAAGACGAGCAGAGGGAGAATGAGAGAAAAAACATAGAGCAAGACAAATGTTTCACTAGCCACTTCCAGGTCCACCTTACATAAAATGCAATGCTGCCCACACACACACACACACACACACACACACACACACAGACACACACACAAACACAGAAAGTCTTATGTAATTCCCTCAGAGAAAGAGAGAGGGAGAAACACAAAAGAAAGATAAAAGATAAAACGATGAAAAGAGAAGAGAGAAAAGCCGGCACTGCAAATTAAAGCTTGGATAAGGAAATCACAACATCGGTGGGCCCGCAGCGCTGCGAGCTGGCAGATTGGAAATGTAATAAGCAGAAGGAGACGACGCACGCTGTATATCTAACAAGGTGTTTTTGCACCTGAGGGCAGCAGCTGCAGCATAAGCAGCAGCAGTGGGAGCCCAGCGGGGTAGAGCATAAAGTCTGATGCTGCTGATCGCACTCAGCACTTAACAAGAAGTAGATGAAGAGACAGTTAGGGCAAGACTTGACTGAAGCGGGATGGGGAGAGGAGGAGGAGGAGGAAAGGAGTGCTGAGCCCAGTAGTGCGATTCAGTGGGGAGTTGTTGAGGATTTTTAGAGAACCTTAAATTATGTTCCTCTTCTGGGAAAAAGGTAGAGGGGAGAAGAGCTTGTACAGTCAAAACTGGAGTGAGTGCTACAGAGGGGGGAAAAAAAGAGAAGCAGCAGGCTGTTGGTGGGTAATTCGAGCAGGAAACATCAGATTTTATTGTGCAAATAATGACTGACTGCTGGAGAAAACCTGACTAAACCTTTTGGAGAGGAGATGAGAAATTTTGAAAGAAATTCGAACATGAGCGCGATGCTGCACAGAAGGACTGTGAGCGATGACGGGCTGACGGAGTGACTCAAACCCTGACAAAGGACGATTTTACAACAGATGTGAGAAAACACAGCAGGTGCAATAGGTATCAGTGTTTTGTTTAGATTTCATAGGCAGTGGTGCATCATAAATGGTGCACAGAGATTACATCACCACCTGTCTGTCACTGGACAACAACTCAGGACTCGAGAGAAAAACGGCTTTTAGGGCTGAATGTGAGTAAGTCACATTGTGGGGGATGAACGAGATCGCTAACAGTGACCAGCTGCTATGCTAGAAGCTCAGCTTCATGCAGATGGTCAACATCATGGTGTCCAGATTTGCAGGACACAGTTTGTCCGCCTCCACAGCAGCGTCCACTCAGGATGCACAGAAGCACAGTGGCGCCCCCAAGGGATCGAGCTTGTTTGAAGACTTCACAGACAATGAACCCAAAAAGCTTTGCTGTGTCATGCATGTGAGGAAGAAGAGTATTGTCAGGTGTGCAAGGCAACTACTGGTTCTACAGCCGTGAAATATGATTGGTCTTCTGGAGCTTCTACCCGCCCACCCCCACCCCTCACCAACACCACTGGTCAGCTGATCTGTACAGCTGATCTGCAGATGTACAGCGCCATTGGATCTAAGAGTGGATAGGACTGTGCATTGCACATTAACTCAATGTGAATGGACTCATTACCCTTTAATTATTGTTTTACACCATTATTAGATATTGAAAGCAAATGCTTTGTACTTTAATACATTTCATGTAGATTCATGTTCATTTTAAATATATCTCTGAAAATAAAATAATCCCACGTTATCAACAGCTCAGGCTACTGGTGGTAGAGGTGGTGCAAGGTGTAGGGGATGTTATCTTGACACACTCTGGGCCCTTTAGTACCAAATAAGAATCCTTTAAACACCACAGCCTGCCTGAGTATTGTTGCTGACCACATCCATCTGTTTATGACCACAGTGTGTCATCCAGCAGGATAACACACCATGTTACAAAGCTCAAAATATCTCTTGAACTACCAACCTCCTGAGCCACATCCAGACCACGTGGCACATCTACAGTCCCATTAGTGGTGAACAGTGAGTTTGTGTTGCAATTCACTGTAGGAAAAACCATCCAGTGCTGCAATCAATGCAAACAGTAGCTTACCACATAGATCAGTGGTCCCCAACCCCCGGGCCACGGACCGGTCTGTGAGTTGTTTGGTACCAGGCCGCAAGAGTTGAGGTTCAGGTGTGAAATTTATGGCTTTCAGGGTTTTTATCGTTATTTTTTTATCGTTTTTAGTGTTATCGTCAGTGTCCCTGGGTCTTTTCCCGAGCCGAGTGTTATGAATAAATCTTCTTTTTTGGTGCCGGTTCTGGTTTTATTTTGTTGTATTTATCCGCGACACCTTAAAGGCCGGTCCGTGAAAATATTGTCGGACATAAACCGGTCCATGGTGCAAAAAAGGTTGGAGACCGCTGACATATATGATTAACTAAAACTTGTGCATCCTTTCTTGCAACAAACCATAGATGTTTGCTTTGACAAATTACCTTCTGTTACAGTAAGGAGGAAAAAGTCCTCTTGCACGAACTTTAGACCTACCTGAGACACAAGTAATCCATCAAAGAAAGCCTAGTGTTTTGCAGTCACAAGGAGGGAGAACATTTAAAAATAAATAACAGACTGTGTGATAAAAAACCTAATGTAATGTAACATTAGTTATAACCAAAAACTTGATGAAAAATCCAGAGTATTGCAAAAAAACAACCCTCCTGAAATGTGAAATCAGTCTGTCCCAGCTTGTTGCATGCTGCCCCTTTATCCTCCCTCCTGCTTCACACGGTGGACTCCTGCATTTCCCAGCATTCATTTCAGCAGCCTCCAGAGAACACTCATAAACTTGTTTTCAGCTGAGTTTTATGTGTAGGTGGATGTAGCCATATAATGACAGAGGTAGTAATAGCAAAGCAGCGCAGGCGTCCAGTTAAGCAGAAACCTCCACGATTTACACATCTGCAAGCTGTGATCTGCAAGCCTGATCAGTTATCCCAAATAATGAGACGGGAAATGCTGCTGGTGATTGATGCACTGTCAAAAACGTCAAAGAAAATTCTAAATCATCAGTACAGTACTTCGCATTTTGCCAGCTATTCACAGGGGAAAAAACAAACCCTAATGCAATAAGTCCAGGGAAAGTTAGAGAGGCTCCTGAGACGGCAGCAGAGGAGGAACGAGGCGGAAACTTAAATCTCAACAACCCACCCACTTTTCACTGAGCTGATGCGGCTACGCTGCCTTCAACTTCTGCCACACCGAGTGAAATCCACCGAGTTCTCACAAACGTAAACTCCAGCCAATAAACATGCAGCGACAGTAATGCTGAAAGCAGATAGCAGTGCCGTGCACTTTGCTCATTGTTACATCCTACATACGGTATTTCCATCTGGAGTCTTTGATAAGCAGGTGCTGGAAATTCACCTTTTTTTTTTAAATCATCTTTTACAGATTTTACATTTAGCAGGGACATTACATTTCATGGATATACGCTGATGTTGCAGCTCTGAGAAATCCACAGGATGCACAGATTTCTGCACGTTTATAGCAGCTTACCATCGACAAATGAACATGACTAATAATAAAAATTAACAGGTTATTGTGCGCATTTATTAATCACATACAGACGAAAATGTATTTTTCCCAACTGCTGTTAAACAGAGCAAGGAAAGTTTAACACAGATTTTCCAAACATCCTAGATGCTTACATTATTTCACGTTCCCCATGGTATCAAAATTTTGACCTCCCTGATGCTGAAAGTCAGTTGTGTGTTCTTTTTGCTGGATAACAGCCTGCAGTCGTTTGTTGTAGTTTTCAGTAAGTATCACTCACGTCTCCTCAGCAATCCCAGCCCATTCTTGTTTGATGAAATTCTCAAGCTCCTCCAGGTTTGATGGTCTTCTGGCACAGACCTTGCTCTTCAGTTCACCCCACAGATTTTCAAGTTGGTGCTTTATGCAGGCTAGTCAGTAATGTTCACTGTGGTCTTCTGAAGGTAGGTCTTTGGGTCATTGCTGTGTTGGAAGACTTGGGTTTTTCCTTCTGAATCTTCACATATCTTTCTGTCATGATTCCTTCCACCTTGATAAGATTCCTGGTTTCAGATATTCTGAAGCATCCCCACAACATAATACTCCACCATGTTTCACTGTGGAGTTGTTTTCCTCTCCCTTCTTTCTCCAAACATAAGCAGCATCTCTGTGGCCAAAGAGACATAGTTTTTGGGTCATCTGAGGTCTTGTGCCACACTTACAGAGTACATAATCTTTCTCCAGGAGGCCCTTTAATCAGTCAGTAGTCAGTAGTTTTCTTTCCAGAGTCCTTGAAATCTTTGGCTTCCCACCTCTGCCAGGTTTAAACTGTCTAAACTGACTACTTTTGTTTTTGACATGATGCTTTTTCAAGAAACAGCTCCAACCCATGCTGGAGGTTTTATACTGTGTGTAAATTGAAAGTTAAGCCTTACTTTTAATTTGATTTTACACATTTTGAGCATCACGAAGTTAAACCACATCATTGCACAGTAGAGGTTTGTGCTATGGCTCAATAAACATCTCATTTTTTCTGTAACTGTATAGAAAAAAATATTCATTAATTCTTAGAAATGCTTTAAAGAAAATGCTTAAAGAAAAGTAGAATGTTTCGAAATACTATGTTGACAATCCCTTAACTGTTAAAAATGACTTTTGACAAAAACTATAAAATTCATAGGCCGAATAGCTGTCCTCACCTGTATAGCATTCACTCCAGCAGATCAGCTGATCTCAGTGCTAACCCAAATCAGCTGTAGGTTCAGCTGATAAGCCTTTCTACATTCAGTTGGCAAATGTAGCATAGAACATGCTTTTTAAGTCTTTTTAGCTCACATCAGTTGCTGCTTATTGCAAGCCTCTTTGCAACCCACTGTCACCACAACACCTCTTCTCTTGTCATTTCAGACAATGTGTCTTACTGCTGCAGCAGAAAAGGTTTTCCTGCTCCGAAGAGGATAGTGGCAGGAAAAATGTGTACAGGCATTAATGTATTGCGATTAATTTATATTTGTTTTTTCTGACCAATATGGCGGCCACATTGCTGGAGTTATGAGCGGTGGCCAGTGGTCTATCAACATGAATGTAACTACACACTGTTATATACACAGCATACGCCAGCTCTAACTTCATAATAGTCGAAGCCTTAACATTTCGAGCAGAGGTACACACACAAATCAGACTAACAACTGTGTACTTAACGTTCAGCATAAATTCTTGCTTTGACGCCAGCCACTCTCTCATCAGTCTGTAAAATCTCTCATTTGCATAAGAGTGACCATGACAGTGGATAAGTATAGCCAGCAGCCCATCACTGCATGCGTAGGATGACTAATGGAACAACATAATTGCAGTGGGCTATAAGTATCCACAGGGGGCAACAGTGGGCACGGGGGCCTGCTGACTGATGACAGGTGTCCGTTTTGATGCCTGCTGCATAAGCGGCATAGCAAAGGCACTCAGGGCCAGTGACAAGGAAGTGAGAGCTGTGTGTTGTGTGTATGTGTGTGTGTGCATGACGAAGTAGTACAAAGGCATTAGTATGAGTCAGAAGCAACACTTGGGCTGTAGGAGAGAAGAAGGACTGTTAGCATAACTGTGAATTTTCATAATTTTAGAAGCATATCGGTTAACTGATGTGGTGATTCAGAAGGAGCATTATCACAAATAGTTCTGTCAGACCAGAGATGTGTGTCTGTGTGTGTGTGATGAGAGAAAAGCTAAATGTAATCCATTATGATGTCAAATCATTTAACTGTTCCATTTTTGGTCCATAGTGTGACACAGAGGTCAGCCTGCAACCTATAATCATTCAGCTTTTGTTGGTGGCAGCTTTACGGATATAATGCATGTTAAAATCTTATGATTATTTGAATTCAGGATAATTTGGCGTGAATAATTGCGTGTTTAGCACTGAAAAGAGCAAATATGAGGTGTGGAGACCACAGTTATTATGAGGCGCAAATCTAATATAGGATATTTTTAGATTTGATACAGATCCCAAATTGGATAAGTATGCACATTCAGACAGAAAAATAAAATGAAGCATGATTTAAACATAAGAAATGAAAAAGATCGTCCACAGTATTGAATTCCTCCTATTAAAACTATGTATAAAAGCACATTTAGACTGAAAATAAAGTATAGTATAGATATAGTACACATTTACAGCAGTCATTAACCCTGAAAAAGGAAAAACTCTGAAAAGCACCTACTGAATACAACAACATACAGATATTTTTCTCAGGAGTGACTAAAAGCAGAGCTGAAAGTATGTGAATGTTAGCACTAAATTCAGCAGGTGAACAGAAACACCAGCTGAATGATAGAGCTGGCTGTTGGCTGGAGTAGATGCACGTGTTAGCTAAACTATTAGCTATAGTAACTCGCACAGTAGTGCCAAGCAGCAGCTCCTGGGGCAGTAAAATAAATTTAATGTGGACATGCCAAAACTTGAGTTCACTTTGAGAGCAAATGTTTCCCTCTAATCAACTGTACAAGGAGTCATGTTTGTCTGAAAGGCTGAAAGTTATCATTATTAGAGAGGTGGATGCTAACACAGGGGGTTATTATGCTAGCTCTCTGCTAGGTTTTCACCTATGTTATTTTAAGTCAGTGCAATTCACATATTTTTGGTGTTGGTGCCTTTATGAATATTCCCATTACATTTTTCAGTAACACATTTTCAATTCAGTAACATATTTCTAACTGTAATCACATTACAGTTAGATTTACCGCATGCTAACACAAAGCTATAGTGAATAACTAAGACTGATGTTAAGGCTGAGTCCTGGGCCCAGCCCAGCAGCAGGAGGCTGAACTTCAACAGGTAACAAAGGCAGTGATGAGTTTCTACCTGTTCATGTTTCTAATGTATTGATTGCATTAAAGTCTCAGATTCTCAACTTTGCTCTGTGTTCAGACTTAAATACTCAAACAAAGATGTTGTATGTTTGCTCATTAGGATAACCGTTTGTGTTGGTGTGCGGGACTGTGGCCTCAGGTTTATATTGTTAACTGGTTATTATATGACAGTGCATTTAAGCCATGTTACAGAGTAACGTGAAAACTAATTAACAAGTAATGTAACAAATTACTTTTTTTCTGTGGAATAGTTAAGTAATGTACTGCATTACTTTCAAGAATAGCAGTGACTAATGTGTAATACGTAACCTTTACTGAATAACAACCCCAACACTGCTTGCTAATAAGGGAGCAGCTGAAAGACAACTTAGCACTAATTAGCAGGTATCTGTGTCTGTGGGTACACACATGGGATAAAGTGGGCCAGTGTTCCAGCACCTTCAGCTAATGAGTACTTAAATCTTACAGTTTACGATACAAAAATACTTTCGAGTAGGCATTTTTGTTCTGTGCAGTTTGACACAATGTGTCTGCTAGCTAAAGGTACAAACACTGTATTTTACAGGGACAGAAAAAACAGAAACAACATGTTAATGTGTAAAACTGTCAGAGGTGGAAAAAGATGTGGAAGTGTGGAAAAAGAGAGGACAGGAAAGTAAGAAGAAACATTTAAATGGGAAATTTAAAGCTTACATAATGTGATGATGCTGGAGTTGTGTTTTTTCATATTGTGAAATTTTTCTAATAATAACTTCATGTTAATCAAAGGTTATACTCTACAGATAATGCAAGCTGGGTAGTATACAATATTGCGGTACATTTTATAGTGATTGATGTTAAACGGCTGCAGGGCAGGCTGTGGTATCCTTGGTAACTGGCAGGTTAGGTCCTGGCTACTATGAGAGACATTGTAAGAAAGAGAAACGGCACTAAAATAATTAGGCAATGAATTTTGTGTGAGAATTTTGCAACAGGAGGGATGCCTTGAAGGTTCAAATAATTAAAACCACAAGCATATAGTACACGATGGTACTATTTGTACCGTATTTGTATTCTGGCTACAAATAAAGGACAAAAACGACAAAACAATAAAGTACATCCGTTTCCCAGGTGACCAGTCCATTTTGCATGTGTCACCAGAGGGCACCAAAGGCCCATAGAAAGCTTTTTCGAAATACAAATGAACTTTAACCTAATGTAATCCTAAATGCTTATTTCGTAACCACAATATTCTGATATGTGATTTGAATGCGTGTGCACATATAAGCAGCACTTATAGACTATTTACATATAAATAATATAAATGTTCTTCAGAAATGTACACATTAATTTGACTGACCAAGTGGTGGTTAGCATACAGCCCAGACTAGCAAGTTCAGACATTAGCAATTTAAGAAACAATATACACAACAAATACAGCTGTTGATATCTATAAGTATTCTCTAATATTGATTATAAATAACAAATTAATAAACTTACGTGAGTGCATTTACGCATGCTCAGAACAGACTTTAGCAACTGCCAATCCACTAAGTCTTGACCATGCTACATAATGCTGTAGAAGAACAGCTATTGGCCAATAAACCCAAGAAGGACCAGTCAAAGAGCTCAAAACTAAACCAATAAAATCAAATCTTTACTGAAAGCATTTTTATCACTAGTGGTTTAGCTTGAAGAGGAGAAAACCTTCTAAAGTCTTATTTGTGGTAAAAGTAAGCAAACTTTTAAAAGATGTTTTTAATCAGATATGTTTTTAATATCCTGATTTAAATTTAAAGTTTAATTTGATAATGCTTCAAAATGTGTTTCAGTGCAGCCGCTGAGTAACAGGACCTGCTTCCAGAAGAACTTTGGTAGGAGTCATCAACGTGAATTTTAGCTGATATTTCACCTTTTTGCTGTCTTTTTATTAGCTAGGATTTGGAAAGCATTCATGATGCCTCATATAACATCTACTCATATAGTGTAGGATGCAGCTGGGTGAATCCAGGAAGAGCAGGAAACCTCAGAGCCAGCAGTCAGCTGACTTCAGCTGGTCCACAAAGGAAACGTGCTGGAGCCCACATTAGACATGTATGCTGCTTTTTTCTAAGTGAGTCATGAGCTACCCATGCACCTTGCTAACTAAGCTTGATAGTATTAGCAGGTAAATTCATATTCAAACCACTCATTCAAATATGTGACACAGCACGGGAAAAGCCGGTCAGAGACGCCAACCAACTATCCTGCCTGTGCACAAAAACAAACAAAACACAAAAGGCAAAAATCACGAACAAGCAGACGTTCCAATATTTCTAATGTTTGTTATCTTAACTTCAGTGTCTGCAAATACGTCTCAAAACTGTCAGAATTTTTGTAAAATGTAAAAGAATGTAAAAAAGTTCAAAGAAAAACTTAACCTTTGTCTGTCTTTAGCATGTTAGCTTCTAGTCCCCCAGAAAACAAGACTAGAAGTTCACAAGGCAGTAGGTGGCGTCACAGTGGCCTCATCTGTTTTCTTATACAGTCTGTGGTCCCACAACAAAACTAAGTGGATGATCATTATCAGCTTTGAGAAAGTCTAAAAAGTGTGGACTATTTGTGAGCAGTGACTACTATTATTCTATACAATTAATCAGTGGATAAAGTATTGACTGAGGTTTGAATTTATTGCAAATCTTATTCACTGTGTCTTTTTCCCACCGTGGTTTGGAGCTTATCTGGAAAGCCTGTACTCGACTTGGAGTGCCAAAGTTGTCCATCTGAACAGGTCATTGAATCTTGCATTTTCCTCATAATAAGAGCTGGAAAAGTTGCCAGAATAACAGCCCGGCCACATTCACTTGTCTCCCACGAAAACTGGAAACCAACTTTCTTCAAGATGCTGTCACTTTGCCGTTGTCACTTCTCAAAAACACATAACAACTGGAATCTCACCACGCGACTGCCAGATTTTCTCACACCGCTTTCAGCAAAAACAAGGCGAAACACCTCTCCTCTCCTTCTTAATCTCTCTTTATCCCGACTGCGGTTAAAGCTGCGATCCAAAATGTGCTTGGAAACAATAGGATCCATACCCTTAAAAAAAGTCTTTTCAGCATCGCAGTTCCTCCTTTTTTCTGGTCGGGCTTGACCTCTGCGTGATTCACAGTGTAACTAATGACGCATGAGGAGCTCTTCATACAAAATGGTATTTTTGTAAAGGACTGTTAGGTAATGTCAGAGGTTTTTCCATAAGCGGGAGTGAATAATATCTCTAAAAGCTGAGTTTTGTCAGGGGTCTTTGGAGAAGATATTGATTGAGTAGATACAGCATCTCGCAGAGTTTGTGCTAATATCAGTTTTAGCAGCTTTTTAAGACTTTGATTAGGAACTTTAAAGTTTAGTTTCATTCTATCAAACACTTTCCCCGAAAGAAACCTCAAACTAGACGATCATGAGTTAGAACTAAAAAATGTTTCCTAAACTATTTGATGATAAGACTTTACTGTGTGAATGTGCGTCCATACATTTGATTTGTATTTAAATTCTCTGGCTTTCCTGCGATATCTACCATGGATTTCATCTCACGAGCGCGGACTTGACAACGACAAAGAGGGATCACTTTCATCTTTCATTTTCAGATTGTGTTAGAGTGACCACAAGAGGACAAAAGCCTGCATTAATACTGTACTCTCTCTGAAGAAGCCGGGGAAGGAGGACGACAACCCAGATCTGTTGGTTTTCAAGTTCTGCTCTATTAAACGACCCCTACTGATTTTTTTAAAGTCCTGTCACAATAAACTTAAAAAAACAACAGTCAACTATATGTTTTTTGACATATTTAATGAGTCAGATTTGGCAAACTCGTCGTCTTTAATCCGTGAACCAAATTCAAATCTTTTATTTTGTAATGTTTTGTTGAGTCAGTGTAGGTAAGCCCTAAACCTCTCGTCTTGAACATTTACCTTGGAGCATTTATCCACCAGACGTGCTCAAGCCTGAGGGAAAAAGCTGTCTGGTTGCCTAAGAAACACACCTATATTAGGACTATAACAACACACTTCCTATATTAATTACACTGCATGAAACAGGTGGAAACACTGTGTGTTTCTCAGGTTCCTGATAGTTAAGAACATATTCAGCGGAGCTTAAAGTAACTAAACGGTATCCTCCAAATCCTGCCGTTTTACATCAACTCCATCAGCGCTGTGGTGCATACGGTACCCTAACAGTGAGGAGACTGGGCAGGATCTGTGGTCTTAACCAGGAAGTAATGAAAATGAGGCAGTGCAGAGCTTCTGATCACATCATGTCTTATCAGTTTTGGAGTATTTGTACTTCGAATGTTGTTTTTCAGAACTCCATCTGTCAATAACTTGTTGAGGAGGAACTGATTAATTTCAACTCCAAAACCAATAGAGGTGTACATTTGGGGATATATCTTTTATTACACAAAAGGCACTCTGTAGTTTGTGATGTGTCCGTGACCTTTTACTTGTTAATACTACATATTTGCTTGCGAGGTAGAGGAGTGCACGTGTGCAGTACGACCAAAGTGTTTGCCTGATCACTTCAGTGATGGTTTCTTTCAAGTGGTTATGTAGGTGTGTTATTTTCTGCTGCCTCTTTAGATGCAGGCGAAGCTTTACGATAATGTTACGAATGCAGCAATCACATCAGCAACTATAAAGACGATATCTGGGGACCTCCCCTCTACCTCTAATGAGAACTACTGACACTGATAAAGATCAATGACATCATTAAGACGTGTTTCGACCACCGGTAGACCACACTCACTTGAAGTTTGTTTCTGCTGCTGACAAACTAAAGCACTTTTTGGCATCCGTAAGTCGTAAGTTTCAAGTTTTTTACTCAGAAGTTTTGCATTAGCAAGTCAAAGTTTTGAGATAAAACCTGGAAATTGGGACTCAAGTTTCTGAGAAGATCACTTGAAACTTCGAGCTTATGGATGCAAAAAAAAGATGTTTTTTCTAGAAATGATTTGCACTAATTATTATGAAGAAATTGGAAGCTGTGTTTTTGTTTGTGTGTTTGTTAATTGTTATTGTGGTTAATATGAAGCTATAAACAGAGAGCTATACCAAACATACCAGTGAGACAATATCATTAATATCTGCTGTTTTCATACAACTTAAAGTATCATAGTTGTGCTGTAAGTTCTCTCTGTTAAAAGCTAAGGGTGTTGGGGTGGTGACAGCTCCAGCAGCACCGTCATGACCGTGGTTGGATAAGGAGTATGTATTTTCCCCATTTTGCATATACTTACAAAAAATACAACTTTTTTTTACTCGTATCACATCGCATGCAGCGTTGGGTGCTACTGAGAATTTGCTTTCCTGTTAAAGTGCTGCCCTGCCCTACTGTGCATTTAAATTAATCTGACTCAAGCTGACTGGAGAAGGCGTTCGCATTGGAAAGCGAGCGTCTTACATCCTAAGTTAGTGCAGCTTAACTTGATTATACTGCTGGGACACACTGATGGGAAATGGTTGATATCTAAAACAAAAAAAAAGCTAATTACATCTTTAATAAAGTTTTGATTCGGTGCCCAAAATAGCCTCTTACTGAACAGTAAGAAATGCACTCAGTGGAGAAACTGTCTCCTCTGCCAGCAATCCTTATATATCTGCCAGACTTTTCAAAATGGTGGACGTTTGCTTCAGGAGTGAGCACTTTTTTTTCTTTTTTTTCTCTCTTGTGTTTCAAGGTGATGACACAATTTCTTAGCAGTGAAGAGGGGAAGCCTGCCATATACATGAGTCAGGTTACTGTAATGTGTCTGTCTGCGCACCGTTTCCAGCACAGAGGACAGGCTGCTCAGCAAAGGACTGAACTCTGTCCAACAGCTCTGAGCGTCATGCCTGGGCACTCTGCGATCGCACTCCTCCTACACAACACAGGGCAGAAAGCAGCCCCCCCCCTCCCCCTACACACACATAAA
Source organism: Oreochromis aureus (assembly GCF_013358895.1). Lineage (NCBI taxonomy): Eukaryota > Metazoa > Chordata > Actinopteri > Cichliformes > Cichlidae > Oreochromis > Oreochromis aureus. The sequence goes on from NC_052944.1 coordinate 28,396,120, forward strand.
TATATACACACATATTTGGTCAAAATCAACATGTCAGTCCACCATTCAGCAATCACAGACTTCTTGTAGGTAGGACGGCATAATCACAGCAACGACTCGCAAAGCAATCAGTAATGCTCGTGGCCTCATCTGCATCTCCATTTAAAAGAAGGGTGGGGGGGGGTCTTAAAAAATAAATAAATAAAAACTAATTTAAAAAAAAAAACAGCAGTCATGTAAAGTCACAAAACGCCACTTACAGTAATGCGCCTCTCAGAATTAACGAGCAAAACAACAGCAAGGAAGTGGGAACATCACATCTACTCCTACGCAGGCAGGATGGCACTTCAGTTTTAAAGTTATGTAACAGTCCATTGGTGTGAGATTACATTCACTTTGCCCTCTGAGGGGAGACAGGAGATCAAGATACTTCAAAAATAAAAGTCTGAGTGGCTAATTGAACACTGGCATGCCTCGTGAAGGTGCAGCTCAGCCAAAAAAAAGAAAGAAAAGAAAAGAAAAGAAAGCCAGGCGGATGGATGGATGGGTGGATGGATGGTCATTAGTTCACCTCCAAAACCTGCAGAGATGAAAATTTGCATTATTTCTCGTGGGTGGTTGGTTTGATTAGGTGCTGGAGGAAATGAAAAAAAAAACGCCCTGAACTTCTGCTTGTCTGAGGTAATATGGTAATTTGAAATTTTCAGGCTGTACACAGAGAAATCTGCAGCACAAACACTGAGAGACAGAAGGAAAAATCATCAGTAAAGTTGAAAGAGGAGCAGCCCGAGTACACACTGCAGACCTGTGGCTGAGAATAATGAACACCTACATCCAAACTGTTATTATCATTTAAAAACATCCATATTAATTCCATGAAACCTCCACTCTGAGCTTTGGGTCGTGCATCAGCCTCACTCCCACCTGCCCCCTGCAGCAACGCTTTCCGACCGTCCTAATCACTAATTGATTAATTGGCAAAAACTTTAATGTCGAGGGGACGCACACGCGTGAATCACCGAGCTGCATTGTTTACCGAGACGTCCCCTGCTGACCGGAAACTACGTTAAACAACAAACGCCGACGCGCTTTGAACTTGAGAAGAGAAAGGGGACCTTCAAAAGGGAGGAGAAAATATTAATACAGCTACTGGAGCCTGGAGCCGTGCTGCATGTGCCAACTCTGCAGGAACTACCTCTGCATTTTTTTTTCCAACTTCACGCAGTCTATTTATTTTATTTTATTTTTTTTTAAATCTTCACAGCCAGTCACACCTGTCTCCCTTTTTCTTTTTTCTTTTTAACGCAAATTCCGATTCCAAAAAAACAAAAACAAAAACAAACTTACCTTCTATCTGAAGGTGGGAACAGGTGCTGCGGGGCGCTGTGCGTGGTCTGCTGTCTTAATTAAGCGTCCGCGAGAGTTTGATGGTTATGTACGAAGAGGGTGCCGAGCCTCCGAGTCCGAGCACCATGCTGTGGGAACACGGGCTTGTCAAGAAAATGCGCACAACACCGGCGACAAGGCGGAGGAGCGCATTTTTAATTCTGTCTGAGCATCTGAAGTGATACACAGTCACAGCAGAGACACACTATGTGCCCCCCCTCCCGCCTCCCTGACTCTGACACTCACTCACTCACACCAATCCAAATCACACCATGCCAGGGAAAATATTCTGCTTGTAAATCCACTTTTTTTTTTTTTTTTTTTTTTTTTTTGACATAGTGGACACGATATTTAAAAAAGGGCGTTTCCCGTGTAATAATGCAGGAGCCTCACAAAACTTTAAGCCCTTTATAATGTTCTCATGAGGTTGATGAACTCCATGAAGGAAGGCAGCACCAGTGCAAACTATAAAGGACGAAATCATTTGTCTTTTAGGGGACACAAGGCACGTTTGAAACTGAATTAAATCAGTGATATAACCAAGAAAATAGCGTAAAAATATGATAAAGAGACTTTTTACTGCAGAAAGGCAGCGAATCGTCCCACTTCTGTTCCCCTAATGAAGCCCTTGTGCATATAACGCGCTGTTCAGGTGGAAGAGAAAGCGCACAAAGGTCCTGAAAATGCTAATTGAAACAATTTGCATTTTCCCACAGAGACTAAACGATCAGAAATAACACAGCTCTTTATAAAACTGCGTGTGTGTGACCATGGGAGAGCTGTGAGAAGCGTCACATAACCGGAACTGGACTTTGACGCACTGTGCGCTTTTTTGTGAGAGCTATTTCTGGACTGCTGCATCCATCTTTTTTTTTTTTCTTACAGGTGAAGGTGTGTGGTTCTGCTAATGGCCGCCAGGTGGCGCCAGAGTCCGCGCTTTATGTCATCGACATGGCCAAAAAGCTCCAGAAGTTTTCAGAAACAGGTGAAGATTTGGTTCTGGTTCTTTATGTGTGACTTTGAACAAACTTTATTTATAGTATTCTATATCTAATGAATGATGTAATATTTTCACAAATCACATATGTGAAGCAGACAAAACATAAATAATAAACGTTTAAACACACTAAACTGACATTTGACAACTTGAACTGTGTTTAGACTGAATGTAGAACTTCTATCACATTACTAACTAACTAACTATAACTATAACTTCATGTGGCCATGGGAAACTAACTAACTAACTAATTGTATTGGATACCTATAACTACCAATCTAACTATAAGAACTATTACTTGATATGCTCAGTATGTCGATTGGGGTTGACAAAGTGGGGCGTGTTGCCAGATTTCCCCCGTTGTAATACAATAAAGCATTAGCCTACATTATGTTAATACTGATAATAAACCAGGATAAAAAATGGAAAGAGCTTGATTAAATGCTAATAAAATTCTAGTAAGTCACCAGTCTGTCACAGGGTTAATAGAAAGAGACATGTCAGGCAACCACACAGCGTCACATCTACACCTACGGCCAATTTAGAATCACCCATTAACCTAACAGGCAAAGTGGACTCTGAGAGGAAGCAGGGGTGCCCAGAGGATGCCCACATAGGAACAGGGATAACAAGCAAAGTCCACACAGGCAGACCTGAGTCGAGCAGAAGGTTTGAACCACAAACCTTTCTGCCATGGGACAAGAGGGCAAACCATTGCACCGTTGTACCACAAAACTCTTGCCCTGAATATGAGCTTTGATACTGTTGGTCATATATGACCTTTTATAAGCCCAATTTTTATTTTTTTACATATGCTGAACCATCCATATATTCATTATCTTTAGCTTATCCTTATCAGGCTGCCAGGGGAGGGGAAGCTGGAGCCTATCCCAGCTACCATGGGGCGAGAAGCGGGATACACCCCGGACAGGTCGCCAGTCTGAGGCAGGCCTAACACAGAGTCACAAACAACCACTCACACCTATGGGTAATTTAGAATCACTAATTAAACTACATGCACTAACGGACATTGTGTTAATGTAGCATTAACATATTAATGCACAATGCTACAATCCTCCCAGGAGTAGATGTCACAGCAAATTCACCCGAAGGTCAGACTGTGTAAAAAAACTCCAAGAGCTACAACTCAGAGTCTACAGGCCTCAGTTATCTATAAAAGTACATGTACAGATGTTTGATTCACACCACTAAATTTAGAGAAAACCAAACACCTCATATCAGCTGTAGGCACAATGTTGGAGAGGTGATGTTTTGGGCTTGTTTTGCAGCCAGGACCTGGACATCACGCACTAACAGAGTCAGCCATGAACTCCTCTGTATACCAAAATATTCTAGAGTCAAATGTGAGGTCATCAGTCTGACAGCTAAAGAGCTGCTACTGCTACGCTTGGCTGAAACTGGGTCATGCAACAGGACGATGACCCCAAACACAGTCAAGGTCCAGACTGCTGTGGTGGGACCTTAGCTGTGCACGAATGAATCAAAAGACTGGACCAAAATCCTACCACAACAGTGTGAGAGACTCATAAAGGCATGCAGGAAATGATTACTTCAAGTTACTGCTGCTAAACGAGGTTCTACAAGCTACTGAATCACGAGGTGTATTCATTTTTTCACATGTCTGTAGCTGCTTCAGTTCCTGGCTTCTGTTATCCATGTACACTCTCACATTGTTATGGAACAAAGCCATGATTAATGTTATGACTTATATCTTTGCTTTCACTGCCAGATGTGCAGACATAATAAGCTGCTGTGAACAAACTTCCTGACAGAAAACGTTGTGGGTGCAGAACGCGCTGCATGTATGAAATAGAACTGGACCTCAGTTTTGCTCATGTGGTTAACGAGAGGCTGATTATTTAGAATAAGGGAGTCGAGATTCGATGGTCACGTCGCTGTGATGTTTGTCCGTCCACGTATTTCTCTGCGGTGCTTCAGGAGAAGGTCAGATCTAGGTGTTTTTACCCTAACCTCATGCCTCTCTGTATATTGTTTTTCAGATCAGCTCTAACATGATAATGTGCCTGCCTGCCCACACTCCTCATTATTTATCCTTCTGAATGCTCGGTTTGCTGGTGCTCTGCCAGCTCCAGATGTTATTTGAAGTCTGGCATCACATCATTATTCTCTGGGCCTCTGCCATGCGTCCTGTGTTCACATTCATTCCTCTGCACACTCTTTAATCTAATTAGGATTGTTTTCTTGTTTCTTGCAGTCTGACTTGTTTTCTTGTCATTTCCATGCCTCCCTGGACCCGTCCTTGACGAGTGTAACTGTGAAGCTCAGCCATTTTTAAAATGATGACAATGACATTTACAAAATGATGTCTGGCATGCGGGACTTTCTTCTTCTGCTGCTGCTCTTTATTTGGCCTTTGTATTAGTATAGTTGCATTTTAATACTGTCATTCAGGGCTGTTGTCAAGATTTTAGAAATACTGGCGTTAATGTTTTTTAATTACTTACCTTTTTCATATTTATTTAATTCATTTAATGCATTTATTTATTCACGTTTGATTTTATGCGTATGGAAGCAGTTCTCTTGGGAACATTCCTGCTGATATCAGCCGATGCATATTCTGTCAGCTCCACGTGCCAAACTTAACTCTGAATAACTGCATCATTGTCGGTTTTCCTTGAAATAGCACCAGTGTTACATAAATGTGGCCAGAAAACTTTCCAAGAAGTGACTGACCCATGAAATGAAGTGTGAGACGCTGATAAAATGGGCTGTGAGATGCAGTTCAGAGATCCAGCAGAAGCTACTGAGTGGACCATGTGTTTGAGTTATTTCCTCACACATGCAGCATTACTGGAGCACTACTTTCCTTCAAAGGCTCAGCTGTGCTGCCAGGAATAAAGCCCCGGTGGAGAAATACTGAATTCTATATTTTCTCATTTGGTCTCTGTAGAAACTGCAGCGAGAGCTTTGTCTGCATTGCCGGCAATAAGTTGGACTCTTTCCCGGTGGATGCTGGACTTTGCCAGGGCTGCCCTTTGTCTCTGATTCTGTTCATCATTTTTATGGACAGCATTTCTCAGGGCCACTCAGAGACCACTTTGGGGATCTCGGGATCTTTTCTCTGTTGTTTTTGGATGATGTGGTTCTGTTGGTTTCGTCAGGCGTTGGCGTCCAGCTCACACTGAAGCAGTTTACAGGCGAGCGTAAATAAGAACCAGGAAAGAGAATTTGCACCTCTAAGTCAAAGACCATGGTTCTCAACCCCAAAATGGTGGAGTGCCCGCTCTGGGCCAGGGCTGAGTTGCTGCCCCAAGTGGAGGAGCTTAAGTTATCTTGGGGTCTTGTGAGGGAAGAGGGGAGCAAGAGCTTGAGAGATGGATTAGAGCTGCATCTTCAGTAGCGTGGACCACTGTGGTGAACAGAGAGCTGAGTGTGAAAGCACTGGTGAGATCTGTGTTCCTACTCTCCCCTATGGCCACAAGCTTTGGCTCATGACCAAAAGACTGAGATTGTGGATATAAATGGCAAAAATGAGCTTCGACCAAAGGGTGACTGGACTCTCCCTTAGAGATCGGATAAGAAGTTCAGTCATTTGGGATGGACTCAGAGTCAAGCTGCTCGTCCTCCACATCGAAAGGAGGCAGCTGATGTAGCATCTGACTCGGATGCCTCCTGGGCACTTCCTAGGTGAGGTCTTCCAGTAGGCTTGTCCTAAGTAGAAGATGGATGAATGATGAATAGATGGATGGAAATTATGCATAACTTCATTCACCTCCTGCTCATTTACAAAACCAAAAGATGCAACAGCAAGAAAACTCAGTCTCAAGGCTTAAAAAAAACGGGTCGTCAGAAAGGTTTTTCACATTTTATAAATGTGACCTTAACATGGAGGTCAAAGAGATTTCTAGTGCCCATTTGAGTTGCTTCATTTTGGGCACCTCTATTGGTTTTGCTTTTTTTTTAGTCTCGTAGGCTGTTATTTGGGAAGCTTAGAGATAAATTATACAGCTGCCAGGTTAAGAACACAGCAACATCTGCTATTATAGAAATGTTGCTTAACTGATATATCAAGTCTTTAACCACTCATGTTGATACATAGCTAGTTACATTTTCTGTGCATACTTCATGTGAATAACTTAACCCAACCAATCTGGCACATGAAACTGTATCATTCCAAGGTCAGGATGTGTGTGTGTGTGTGTGTGTGTGTGTGTGTGTGTGTGTGTGTGTGTGTGTGTGTGTGTGTGTGTGTGTGTGTGTGTGCATGTTTTTAATGCCCCATTTTATCAAGCTGCGGTCTGCTGAACGCCTTCAGGGGGGAATCTATGCTTCCGATGTTGTGTAGCCCTCGGTGTTTCACTGCTTGGTGTTTGCCTTGTTCGGACATCCTCGTCTTTCCAGCAGCTTTCACACGCCAGATCACTGTGGGCCAGTTCCTCCATCCACTGAGTGGAAAAATCTCCAGTGTGGCAATCTGCAGCCACTCGGAAACCAACAGCGCCCAGCTAATGCTAATTAATTGCAACACACACTCACACACACTCACACACACATGCACACACACGTGCACATAAGTCCTCTCCCTTTCCCCTCTGCCCTCTTGCTCTCTCTCCCTGCACAAACACACACTCATGCCGCCCACAGCCCTTCAGAGTGTGAACTAAAATGGAAGTGATGTGTTGTGGTCTCAACGCTGCAAAAAAGCATCTCTGACTCACCGAGAGATAAATGAGCAGGGACACGGGCACTGGTCATATGAGATACTGTCAGTGTGTGTGTGCGTGACATGTTAGAGTCATGGCAAATATTGTGTGGAGCCTCATATCCAATGCTGCTGGGTGATCATGTTGGCAGACAGATGCGGTGCTGTTCGGGCCTCTTCGTGTCAGTTTGAGAGCTCTTCAGGGAAGACAACATGATAGACAGAAGACAAGTAGCTGCATAGTAATAAGTAGCAGTTTATACAGCTCAGGAAAGTTGTGTGTTTTCTCCTTCTGTCTTTAGAAACACTGAAAGCAAGTGTGTGTTCAATTTATATGTAATTTCCACACGAAGGCTTATGTGGTGAAATGTAGTTCCTCAAACATCTGACACATAATCTGATCACATGACAGCAGCTCAATGCATTTAGTCACGCAGACCTGCTGAAATTCAAAGTGAGCTGACGCTATGATGAGAATGAATGAGGAAGAAAGGTTAAATTTGAACGTGTCATGGTTGTTGTTGCCAGGCGGGCTGATCAGAGTATTTCAGAAACTGCAGATCTGCTGGGATTTTCCCACACAGCCATCTCGATGGTTTACTACTAATGCTCTGAAAAACTGAAAGTATCCACAGAGCGGCAGCTCTCTATGAAAATGCTTGTTGATGTCAGAAGAATGGCAAGGCTGCTTTGAGCCGATAGGAAGGCAACAGTACTTTAAATAACCATTCATTACAACCAAGTTCTGCAGAAGAGCAAAACACATCCAACTTTGAAGCAGATGTGCTGAAGCTGCAGAGGACCACATAAGGTGCCGTCCCTGTCAGCTAAGAACAGGAAACTGAGGCTACAGTTCACACAGGCTCACCAAAAGTGATCAAAATGTTGCCTGGTCTGAACAGTTTTGATTTCTGCTGCAACATTCAGATAGCATTGTAAGGGCGATGTTGTAATGTAATGTGTAATTGTGTGGGGGATATTTTCTTTGCACATTCTGGGCCATTCGGTACCAACTGAGGATAATTTAAACACCACAGACTACCGGAGTATTGTTGCTGACCATGTCTATCCCTTTATAACCACATGGATGACACACCATGTCACAGTTCAGATTATCTCAAACTGGTTTCTTGACCATGACAGTGTGTTAAGAGATTTTTACATTTACTTACTTTGATAACTTTTATTTTGCTTAAGTATAATTTCTTGTGAGAACATGATGTGCCTGCAACCTACAGATTAAGGAACAGAAGCATGCGTGAGGAAGTTACAAAGTAACACACTCTCAGGCAGAGACAGTTCCAACCTGAAGCTGATATGACAAAAGATACTAGTTCCTCTTGTCTTACGGATAACGGCCACTCATGCGATAACCATATCTAGAGATGTTTTTCTATTACGTATGCTCCACCTAGAGATGCTGTGTAATCTATTCTCTGCTATAAAATAAAGAACGGACTGAGGATCTGCGCGACTTGCCTGTGTCTTGCCACGCAGTAGGCCTCGCCCATGTACATGCCATAAATTGAGTTTGTGTTTCTTGCTTCTCTAAGGTTTTTTCCTTTGACACAGTGATTTCACTGAACTCAAATGACCTCTGCAGTCACCAGATCTCAATCCAATAAAGCACCTTTGGGATGTGGTGAAACGGGAGATTCACATCATGGATGTGCAGCGACCGTGTGATGCTGTCATCACAATATGATGAGAATGTTTTCAGGACCTTCCTGAATCTGTGCCATGAAGAGTTAAAGCAGCTCTGAAGGAAAAAAGGGTCCAATTCGGTACTAGGAAGGTGTACCTAGTGAAGTGTCCTGTGAGTATATATTACCTTCTGCAGCCAGAAGGTGAAAGTGTTCATACTTTCACTCTGTATGTTTGAAAATAAAATGCTTTCTAATTTTTACTCAGCTTTTATAAACTGGCAGCACAGTTAAGTTTTATATATGAAAGATTCTTCAATTAAAATTTTGATGAAATAAATTTACATGAATCGGTTTAAAAAGGACTAATACGAGACTGTATCTACACACAGAGACATGCAAAAACGCCCGTGCCAGTGCACTCACATGCACTCATGTGCTGCTGGGCTCACAGTGCCTCAGGGCCTTGCAGCGTACGACAGCAGGCAGAAGAGTTGACTTGGTTTTCCACGTCCCCTGTATCCTGTCTGTTTCCCTGCCTTCATCACGGATCAGTCCTCTGCCGCATGGCTCAGTGACACCTTGTTCACATCTCCTGGACTCCAGAATCTGACAAGTGAGTTAACGACTCAGGATCCTGTGGCCTGATAATGACCGCAGAGGCCAAGAAACAAGGCAGAGGGATGGTGTGTATTGCATGGGTATTACTCAGTGAAAACCAACATGCATCTGCTTTTCACAGGGAGGGCTGGTTGGACAGGACGCACGAAGACTGTGACCTAAATTGGTAGACTGTAAAGAATGTGGAGCAGATGTATTTTCCTCAGTTGTCATGAAGATAAACCTTCAAGCTTTGCAGCTTTCACTTGGTAAACCTGCACTAAAAAAAAGTGACATTTGTCTGTACTCTCTGCTCAGAACAGCAAAGCAGCGTTTCCTGATTGATGCGTGTTGCCACTGTTTCGTAAGGTTTAAGCCAAGTTGCAACCTTCAGAGCTACAACGAAGCCAACCTGAAGTAGTTACCTAAGGCTGTCTCCAAAAGTGAGTCCAGCTTAGCTACAGAAATAACCCAGCAATTCAAATCACATTAAGGATTAGAGTTATGCCTTAATAGACGATGGGCTGCTTTGAGTAAGAGGTGGCTGCTTTTTGTTCATGTTTAGTGTTGAGCCTCCACCAACAGATACTCTAAAGCTCTTCATTTAGTTTCTTAGCATGTGTCCAATTAAGTATGTCAGAGACTTGCTGCAGTATCTTCATATCTAAGCGAGTTGGTTGGTGTTAACTGAAGAGTACCCTCTGGCCCATATACAGTCACCTCCACCTTCAAAATAAGATAAAGGTTTAATAACAACGAAAAGCAAGGATCTAAATATATAGCTATGTAGAGATATATTTTTAAATTATAGAGATATTTATTCATCGTAGACAAAACTCTCAGCAGGTAGAGCTACCGCCGAACTCAGAGGTGCTGTTGCGGTTGTGGTCTGTAGAAGCGGGTTAGGACAAATGAAGCCATCAAACTCCAGCTTGTGCAGCCAGAAGGTGAAAGTGTTGTCTCCATCATGCAGCATGTAAACCATCAACATGGCAGTTCGCAACAACATGCATGTAGACAAGACCTGACATAGTTTGAAGGAAAGATTGGTTACTGTTATTATGCATCTGTTGCTTTGCAATAGGAATGCGGGCGGAGCCTAGCTCTCCTCTCCTCTCTAACTCCTATCCGGTCTTTAAGTCTGACGTCATTAGCCGTGTCTGGGTCCAAACTCCGCTCCCAAAGTCAAACAATCACTGCAGCATCACTGAGAGTTGAAAAACTGTCTAAATTCTTTGATCTGTAATAAAATGATCAGTGTTGCTGCTCTACCAGGTGTAACAATTAAGTTAAACATCCAGGCATCCATGAAAAGGGAATTTATTAAATTTAACAGAGTTAGAAGTTAGCAGGGAGTTAGCTCGCTAGTTTCCATCTAAATATAATGTACCATGTTCAGACTGAGGGATTTGTGAAACAAATTAAAACGTACAGCTCTGATATCACTTCTGACATAAATGAAGACAGGAAAGTAAACAGCAGTGACGTTTGTAGGGTTACTGAAGTTGGACTAGCTGGTATATAACGATGTGCTACGTGATCGCTAGCAACACAGCTATATTAGCATAATATAAACAGTGAAGCTGGAGGGTGGACGCTAACTTTTTTCCACTCAATAAAAGTTAATGTGAGGGTTCCTGAAAGTCAGCGACAAATGCAATCGCATGGCAGGATGCTGTAAACAGACCAAACTTCAGCCAGGAGAACAAGTGAGATAATCCATCCACAATACGAGGTTAGTCATTAATATACTGCTGCATGGGCTGGGCTGTAGTTACATCATAAGGTTTTAAAAACTGAGCTTTAAAAGGAACAGTGGTAATAAAACCTGAGAGAGGCCGACAGTGACCACTGACTGTTTTTAGGGGCTTGTTCAGATTAAATAGAACAAGATACAAAGCACTAAAACATGTTAAAACACAAAAGCCATATTAAACACAGGGTAGTTAGGGCCTGTAGGCAGGATTCATTATGTCATCACTTAAAGACCGGATAGTAAAACGGGCACCACAACATATGTATAGTTCTGACATTTGAGCGGTGTTCCAATGACACGTGTCGCAGGACTAGTTGGGTGTGAAAGTTCTGGAAGATTAAAATATAACATTATTTTTTCTTGTTATTAAAATATACAACATATACATATACAATTATAAAATACACGGTGTAGCTCACATTCGTCTATGAAATGTATGTACGTGTGTGAAATGTCAAAGACCAACAGCACCTCGTTCCAATTATATTACCAAGACAAACTCCAAACTTGTTTAGTTTAAAAATGAGTCTACGAAGTTCAACTCTGAGAAAGCATAATGACTTTGTGCTCTGTGTGCTACATGGCATTGAAGAAAATAGAGAAAATTGATTTAATGGAGTCACTTCCTTACGTTTGGTTGTTGCACTTTCAGATAGAGACCTACTGTAATTAAATTCTGTGTAGTCCATGATCGCAAACTGCAGTGTTAGAAAAATAATAGACAAATGCAGGTTTCAAGGAAATGTTAATAAATGTTCACTGTACAAGCAAAATCATTATCATTTTAATAACTGCAATGAAAAATAGCCCTACTACTGAGAAGCATATTTTTCTATAGTGTAGATGGAGTGGTTCCATCCTTGGTTTGATTCCTGGAGGAAACATGAATCGCTTGTGGATTGTGCCACGAAGGGCATCCAAGCATGTGGAGCTGCCTGCTGTGGCAACCCCTCGTGATAAGGGAGGAGCTGAAAGTCAGTTTTATTCCTGTATAGCATGGCAGTATAATCGACAGGATTACACCTCAGGTGTGTCAAGTGTCGCACTTTGCATACGGGGCCTACACACTCCTGTCACAACCAGCTGCACATGGACAGCTTTTTCACTCAGCCCAGGTTAAATGATGACTAGTTTCATGAAAACAAGCTTGTAGTTTATTTCCTGCACTAATGATGTAAGAAAGAGGTGCTGCTGGTCTTCTCATAACACTCCATATAAGTTATTGATCCCAGGAGCTCAAATGTGCAAATTTCTTTATAAATGAACTTTGAAGAGTGGCCCTGACATGCCATCGCCGTCGCGCTGTTTCCGAGAGCGTGACTTAATTATGTTGTTTAATTACTATAGTCAAAAGCTGCAGAACGCTAGCAGGTGAGTCTTTAATTTGGTTTGTGGTGTCAGACAGAAGGCTTTGCAGCTCAGTCCAGCTCTGGGTATAATCTGCTATTAACACTCAGGGTTATGTTTATGTGGCTGAACTGATTTGCAGTCATATCAGTGCACTCTCAGTTACAGATTTGCACGTTATTATTTCGTTTGTTTTACATAGAACTAACGCTGCTATGGTGTAAATGAAGTACTTCCCTTCAATGAACATATATGAACATGAATATTTCTTAATAATAAATGTAATAAATTAGATTTGTATAGTGCCAAGAACGCTTTACAAAAGAGTATCATAAAGAAAAAGACTAGAGGTTGAAGTTCTTCATCAGAGCTGGTATTGTATTCTTTGTGTGTTTGTTTGTTTTGTTGTCCTCTATAATACTTCTATCCTCACCATTATATGTCCTAAAGCAGTTTGAATTGACTGGCTGTGGAAGGATGCTGTCACTCTAAACCAAACCGAGAACCCGGAAAATGGTTTGCAGTTACCCAACACCCAGCGCTGCTGAGATGCATTTGCTTGCTTCTGTGTTGTAAGCATGTATAACATTTTGGTGCATGACCAGCACATAAAGAACTTGCAGCCAGGCCACATTTTTGTCACATTTCACTCATTCATTTCATTCAAATTTCCAATGCAAGCCTCAATAAGCCCACACTATTGAGTATCTCTTGCTCAGAGAACCTTGTTGGGTGCTGCAGGATCTTAACCTTATTATGTAAAGGCCCTTTTGATAACCTATGTTGTGATTTGCCGCTAAATAAATAAAATCATCTAATTTAAACCACCACATAAATGCAGCTGTGTGGAGGTTAGGGCCTTCTAGATGGTCTGAATACTATTTCAAAGACCATGAGAAAAAAAAGTTGCAAAGAAATTGCTGTAATGAAAAGTATAGACGCTTAGTTTAATTTAATGCCAGTAGGTGCTGGACGGGTGTTTGTGCCGTGTGCCGTTGAGTGTGTCTTGAAGAAAGACAGAAGGAAAAGGAGTAGAAAGGGACTGAGAAAAGTCCCAGATCAGAGCCCATCCACTGGAACAGACACTTCATAAAAATGTTTTGACACCAACATCTGTTAGAGATGCCTCACGTCAGCTGACATCGCCTGATCTCCTGCAGCTGTTCTTTCTCTCGCTACCGTCATCACAGAGTTTCACTGCGTTTGAGGTGAAATCACACAATAATAAAAAAAAACCAAACTCTCCCTGTACCAGAGGAATCTGCGATGGTGTCAGAACTGCTGCCCATCAATCTGAGCATGTGTGTGGAAAGAATGAATGCACTGTCCACAATTAAAAGCAAAGTCACTCGTGTTTTTTCTCTTTATGACATCTGAGCAGTACTTCACAAGCTAGCTGCTAACTGTGTCTGGTAACTGTATCAGGTGATGTAACTACAACCTTTTAACACTGTCAGTCCCCCTTTAGCTTGTTCGACAGGCAGGGCAGTCTGAGTGATTTCAAATGGCCAGAGTCTGAGGTTTTTAATAAGGGTCACCACTAAGGCTGTTATACCCCTGTAATTAAATGTTGCTACAGGGTGCATTTCACATGGTGACAACCACCTTCTTTGATTCCCACTGAGAGAGATGCTTCAGGAAACGTCAGTAAACACTTTCCCATCTCACAGAGTACTGACAGCTTGACAGACCGGCTGTAGTATTTGGTGATGTGTAGTCCAGGAGCTCCACAGGGGACGGTGCTGTCTCCATTCCTGCTCACCTCGTCCACCTCAGACTTTCAGTACGTCCAGGTCATACCACCTACAGAAATACTCTGTCCAGCAGTGGTTGGATGTATTAGTGATGGGCAGGAGGAGGAGGACAGAGCACGAGTGGATGATTGTGTGGAGTGGTCTGGAAAGAATCGTCTAGTCCTGAATGTGAATGAGAAAATTTCACAGAGAAGAGGAGGGGTTCATGAACCTGCATATTCTGAGGCGTAGGAGTGTAAGTACCTGGATGTTCACCTGGTCCTTCAACATGTGCAGCCAAATAATGGAAACTTTGTACCAGTAAGTGCTGTGAGCTTCGCTGTGGTCTGCTGGAGGAGCAGCATCAGAGCTGGTGACACCAACAGGCTGAATAAACCGACCAGGAAGGCTGGCTCTGTGATTGGCTGCAAACTGGACATTTCTGAAGCTGCAGTGGAGAGGATGTGATTTACTGCCACAAGAAAACTTTTATACCACACACTATCTCCTTCTATAATACAGTCTATCTGGCAGAAAATCATCTGCTCCTTAATTTTATCTGCTTCATTTATTTTGGAATATTTTGATTTCCTTGGTATGTATTATCAGCAGTATCACCAGCAGTTTCATTTCTCCAAAAATAAACTGTTACACATTGCTCATTATTTTTCTTAAAGGTAATTCATCATGTTACTTAATTACTCAGCGGAGAAAATCACACTAATGCACTACATTATTCACACACCAACACAAATCCCTCTCCTAATGAGGATACACATCCGATTTTTTTTTTAGTGTTTAGGTTTGAACACAAAGTTTGTGCTCATCACGCTCAAAGTTGTGTGATGCAGTTGTTTCCATCGAAAGGCTACGTCCACACGTACACGGGTATTTTTGAAAACGCTGATTTTTCTATGCGTTCGGGCCTTTCGTCCACACATACTCCGTTTTGGGTCACTGAAAACTGAGATTTTTAAAAACTCCTGCCAGGGTGGAGAGCTTCAAAGACTCTGTTTTTGCGTTTAGGTGTGGACGGGATTTTTTTTTTTTTTTTTTTTTTTTTTTTTTTAACGAAAATGGAAAATGGGTGTTTTCAAAAATACCCGTGTACGTGTGGACGTAGCCTAAAAGTACAAGTATGCGCTGCAATTCTTGGACATCCTTAACATCTGAACATCCCTTACAGTGAAAATAACTGTCAGTATGATAAGACGTCACCTCAATTTCAATGCAATATTTCATTTCTGTAATATATTGGAGAAATTTTTTATATTAGAGCTATTGGTAATATATTTTATTATTTAATGTTATTACTGCTTGCTAACTGTGAACACATATTTTCCTCTGGGATTAATAAAGTTTCCGGATTCTGTCCTGGATACAGTCATGTTTGAAAAAGTCACGTTAGGTGTTTTTTTTTCTTTCTGTCTGCACATCATGCAGGTAACTGAAGAACCGTGTTGTACAGTGCAGTGTTGTAATTGTACTGATTGGCTAGATAATGTTTACTTTGGTGAGTGATGGCATGTAGTGTCTGGGAATTTCCAGGTGAATCAGCAGTAGTGAGAATAGTGGGCATTTTATTGGGAGGTGTTTAGGTAACAAAAGGCCATGCACCAGGTGTTGTAGCCCTGCTCAGTGAACAGGGTTGATTCAACACAGTCCTCTAAGCCACAACCAGCGACTGTACCTTCGGCTAGATGAGTCACTTCAGCTGATTAACTGATAAGTTGGATGTTTCCTTTAGATCTTTTGATCTTTGATGTTAAAGCACTGCCTCAAGAATCTTAACCTATAGCTTTCTGAACTGTGGGGATTTACGTGTTTGTCAAACAGTGATTATTATCTGCTGGAGTTTTTAAACTGTTTCTATTTTTAACTTTTTGTTTTCTTCACGTCATTTTAGATAACACGTTAGTGATTGTAATCCTGGTCCCGCCGTCATCTTTATGGTTTCCTGGCAGCAGGCGGTGTGTTCACCTGGAGCAGTCAAGTTTATGGTGGACCCTGGTGAGGTGATGGTCATTTTAACAGTGCTCCACACTGTGCTGACACCTCTGTCTGTCCCCTTGTTTCTTTAATTGAGTTACATTTCCAATAAAGCAATAAAGCTGCTTGTAACAGTGCTTGAACGGGAGATTTCTGACTGCAGTGTTTGTCTTCATATTAAGACGTATGTGTGACATATTAACTTTATTCAAGGAAGGTTAAAGAAATGCTTAGAAATGCTTAGGCTACGTTAATGTGTTTTGCCCAGGTGTTTGACTTTGTGACATTTAAATTATCCAGAAGTATCTGAACTAGTAGAAGTGATGATGTGATGAAAAATCATTTTTTTATTACTCATATATTTTATTTTATTGATATTACTGTGTTTACCGTTACTGTGCGCAGGTATGTCCAAGAACATACCGTTCTTGGACACAAGAACTCGTAAAAGAGAGCACGCAACCCTTGTCCTGGCCTCACTGGCCGCCTGTATGTTTTAGAGTTCATTTTGAAATTCTTATGTTTGTTTTCACAATGTTGCCCCGCCTTACCTCTATGAGCTTCTTCCTTCCACCACACCCCGTCAGATCGCCCGGCCATCTGCTCCTGGAAGTACCGAGATCCAGGAGAAAACTCAGAGGGGACACGGCTTTTTCTGCTGTTACTCCTTAATTATGGAATAACTTGCCCAGGCACATTAGAGAGGCCCCTTTGTGATCCAGTTTTAAAACATGTCTTAAAATTAGTTTTTATTTTTTCTGTTTCTGCCCCAGTGAGACATTTTTCTGTTAGTTTTTTGGTTTTTCTTTTAATTATTTGACTTTTTTTAAATTAGATTTTATTCATATCTTATGTATTTTTATAATTTAGTTCTAGTGTGCAGCACTTTGTGTCAGCTGTGGTTGTTTGTAAGTGTTTTTTATAAATAAAGATGGATGGCTGTGTTAGGTCAAGATCTATATATTATATTACCAGAACAATAGTGATAGTAACAATATAATTTGTTAGATGTCATATTTTAAACAATGTAATTATGTAAATTAACGACTATATTCAAGTGTTATAGAGTAACACTAAACATGAATTAAATATATAGATGAAAACTTTGCACTGACTGTTAAAATATGCAGCATAACAAACACAGAACATGCACAAACTACACAAACTTAGCATGCGCACGCTAAACATCAGCAAACGTGCAGACAGTGAACACAGTCGTAAGGTCGGTGTATTTGTATATCCCAACTCTTTGGGCTGAAGGAAGAACAACACTCGGTGTATAAATGATCAGTCAACAGTTTCTTTATTCCATACAACACTTTGAGCATTACGTCCGGACGGGAGATGTGCACGGGAGGGTGTCCAGCAAAATCTCGAAGTGTCTGACCGTTTCTCACATTGTTACAGTTTCGGCCCCCCTCCAAACTGAGCATTCACATTCTTTCTCTCTCAGTGAGCCTAAGTTACGACCTTGGCTTCTTGTGCAGTATGTTTTGTTCTTTCTACAATCAGAAATCACAAGGCCATGATTCTCTGCAAACAGTATTCTCTTTATAAATCAGCAGTATAATGCAATACAAATCAGTCTAATAAATCCAATAATTTCACCTTCTTCTAACTCAGGAGTATAATGCAACCTAAAACAATGTAATTATTTCACAATCTTTAATCAACTGTATAATGTGGCCTATAGCCGTATAATGATTCAACAGTTCTTTGATTAGAGGTATAATGTAACATAAGACAGTGTAATAATCTCACAACGCCACATAGATGTCGGCACTAACGGTGCCCTTGGTAATGTTCATCCAAAGCTTCATCATGATTGGTCAAGTCGTCTAGACAGGGAACATACAAAGACATACATGCGCTACAGTCATCGTAGCATGACGACTACTGTCTGTGCTTCTATTATTATTATTGCTTCTTCAACTATTGTTGCTAATTTACTGTTTTTGTAGTTTTCCCAGTTAAGGGTTAAATACATATAAATGTCTTTGGGTTAAAATAAAGATAATGACATTATCACCAAGTAGGCACCTTGAAAAGAAAAGTAAATTAAAGTCACAATCGAGTGTGTAAAAATAGCGGCCCCAGATGGGACTCCAACCCCAGCCTTCTGTTTCCAAATTATGCCACCTGTTACCCCGCCTGCCTCCTGACTGTATATGTGGGCATCTGTCAGATATTATTTTTCCTCATCCTCCTTAAAGTGACATGCCTACAGGTCCTGACTGAATCAGAGTGTGAGAAGCTGATAAGGATGTGTTGATGATGGCAATGACAATGAACTAAAGCAGCAGTTGCAGGCTATAAAGCCAGAACACGCTTAAGGCTCCATAACAAACAAAAGTCAGATGTAGGAACAGGGACCAGTTCTTGCAGAAAACCGGTTCCCAGTAGTCCAGTTCCTTGGGATCGTTAGTCTGCCTGCCTTTCGATGCTGCTTATCGGTTCTTGCACTCACACTACAATCAGCTGATTGATGTTTGCGTGTCAGAGGACGAAAATAGTGATGTAGTCTAGAGAATGGATTTTTATTGCACAACAGAATGAGATAAACGGTAAAGTGTAAAACTGAATCCAGGACAGAAACAACCACATTATGCTGCTAACACAACTTCGGTTCTTTGCAAGGATCTGCCAAGACAGCATGCTAACGCTAAGCTAGCCAAGAACTCATGCCGGACCCTTAGCCTCAGTTTTATATTGTTAAATGGTGATTATGAGACAGTGTGTTTCAGCTGTTTTACAGAGTAACATGAAAGTAATGTAATGAGTAGTATAACGAAAACGTTACTTTTAAGAAAAGTGTTCTGTGTAATATGTAATAATGACTTATTCGAGTAACGATCACAACAAAGAGGAAATACCTCAACAAACATGCACAAACATTTGACCACAGCATGCAACTGATTAGCATTAATATAATTTATTAATTTCTGCTTAGAGATTGTGGTGACTCTCAACAAGGAGCCAATGACAATCAATAAGAGAATCGATAAGGACTCAAATCGATAAGCGATACTGTAATTATCCCAGTATAAAAACTGTTAGTTTTTGAGCTTTTTTCTCTTCCCACTGGTGTTTTTAGGTGTGAAATAGTAGTGAAATGAAAGACACTGACTAAAAACTGATTTTACATTTGAGGAAAGTGAGGTTACATAAATGTATTTTCAAGTGACTGGTAATGATTTCCATTTACTGGCAACCACGTGTTACGTAACGATAAGAAAGTGTCTGCTAAATTGTTCTGCTAAGACACACAGTACTAAAATAAAAGCGTTTTTTTCCCCCTGACTCACACAGCCTGTTGTTGTCAGTAGGTCACATTTTAGTCCAAAGCAGAGACAGGATATAAAAATGATCCACAGCTATCCACTCACACACTAACACCCCACACACAGTGAAAAAAGCCCGTCAGTACATGCACATAAACACACTCCACCTCCAGTCCTCTCCTCTTTGTCTGTGTCACCAGCAGCTCTGACATGCGTTGCATAAGCACGTCGCTGCTGGCACCATCAGGTCATCTTACAGAAAGCCTTCCAGACAGAGAAGCAGACAGGGGGAGTGATGGAGACATCAGATACACGTGTGTGTATGTGTGGAGGCGAGAGAAGGAAGGGAGAGAATGGTCTTCTTTTTTATTGAGGGGGCGATGTGAAGCGAGGGATGTGTAAAGTGAGCGATGACAGGCGTGACGATCACACCTCTGGCTGACTTATCCCTCCTCTGTCACGAGCAAATTAATCTGTGAAACGATGAGAAGCCTGGATGATTGACAGGTGGATGCTGCGTGCGGCAAAAGGAAGACGAACGATAAGAAAAAACTGTACAAATCTGTATGTGTATCTACACTATGAACACATACATACTGTGAATTGTGAAATGACATTTTAAGTGCAAATCATTACCTTTTAGAAATCCCTTAAACGGTAAGTCTTATCTTTTATTCATCAGCTGGTTGTAAACACATCAAAATCTAATCTGCAGTGCATTCATAATTGGTATTTGCTCTCTGCTCAGATGAAATCAGGTTGTGGGTCTCATACACGATCTGATATCGTCGTGTTGGTGTTGTTCCCAGATCATCATACTAAATGTTGTTCCAGGATCAACATTGCAAGTGACCAATGAGAATGTTGTGACGTCATACTTTTGCGACTTCGGGAAAAACCGTCGTAAAACAAAAAAATGTACTTAAGCTGCGAGAAACCGCCTCTGTCCACTGATCAACGGTCCCTGACCCTAATCCTAACCCTAACCCCAACCTTTTAATAAACGGTAAGCAGAATTGATATTGTCCTTTCAACATTGGAATTTCATAAATGCACGAATGGCTTGGCGCGCAAAAGAATAACGTCACAACAATGTGAGTGGTCACTTGCGATGTTGAACCTGGAACAACATTTTCATGATGATCTGGGAACAACACCAACACGACAATATCAGATCATCCGTGTCTCATTGCACAAGAAATTAAATGTCAGCGAGTGCTGCAACTTGTATTCAGCGTTAAAGCTTTTTTATTGTATTTTTTTGGCCTCTTACGGGCAGCTGTGAACACAACTTATTGTGTTATACACACTTATGCAGTTGATTTAAGGAATAAATTCTCAGCGAGAGCCTCATTACAAGTTGCCCAGGTCACATTAGTTGATCCATCCTCGCAGTGATTAGAGCACATTTAACATATACATTGTAACTGAGGTGTCATTAGTCAGCGAGTATACTGTGGATTTATCTTCTTTGCAATCTGCAAAATGATTTGAAATCGAAGTGGTTACAGCAGAGGATTATACCACTGGTAGATGTCTCTTTGTTTATATAAAACCCTCTTCTGGAACAAATGGTAAGCATTTCAAGTGTTTTCTTTAATAATTTATGCAGTAAAGTAAAGATATTTTCAAGTTAGATTTGCTGTTAGCCAGATTTTGGTTACTCATTTTGATTTGCAAAAGCATTAGCTAACTTTTTGGCTAATGCTAACTGAACGCTCAGCCAACATCACTGGTCAGTTGCAGTTATTAGATATCAGTTAGCAAAGATCATTGATAAGGTTATCAGTTAGCATATTGGTGCATTGTAACATACTACTGAAGTAAAAGAGATTCTCTCACCAAAACTGGAGAACAGGCTATGTACCAATACCACAAACATGGTTGAGAGGTCTAGTTTGTTGAACCAAATAAACTAAGATGAAGCCTGGCAAACAGCTAGCAAGCTAGCAATTCCTTATAGTAGCAGTATCTGTAATACAGCATTTTAAGCATTAATACATTTAAACTGGTGACATATACAAAAATGTACCACCCCTACAGCTGTCATGAAGTAGGACTTTCGGTGTATAGATCAAAATTTTGTGTTCCAGGCACTTCACCTGTGTTTCTCTGGTATAATGTTGGGTAGTTTAACATGGGAAAGTGTGGAGAAAAAACTAACTTTTCAAACCAGCCTCAATTGGCATTTTGAGCAGATTCACTTTAATCACTTTGATGCCACTTTAATGTCTTTTTGTGAGCCATTTGCCTATAATTCATGCACAAATACAGTGTTAGCTCATCGAGGGACGGCAGAACTGTACTGCCTTTCATATTGTTTGGAAATATTGCTTCTTCCTGACAACCTGCAGGACAAACATTGTGATTGATGTGCTGAGAGAAACAAAGTGCAAGAAGAAACAGACGACAAGGTTTTTATATGAAGGAGACTGACATTTAGTTGTACTTATATTTATATATTATTTTACAGTTTGTTAACTCGGAACTTAGTTTGTTGACTTAGCTTGACAGCTGTGTACTGTAAAAAGGGAAAGACAAATAGTTAAACTGAGGAAGGAAGAGATTCTTATCTGTGGGTATATAGATTTTAACATATTCAGCGAGTGTGCAGTTTGTGAGTCAACTGTGAGTGTGTGTCTTTACAGGGCTTGCTAAAGACATTCTCCCAATTTACTGTCTTGTTACTTATATGGTAATTATGCTGAGGTATTTATCCGAAAGAAACAGCAAGTGCAATAGCCTGGAGCCGATAAAAAGGCGCCAGATCTCCTGTCCTCCTGCCGAGCTCACCTGCCCGTTTGTGTGTGTGTGTGTGTGTGTGTGTGGATGAAGGTTGTTTTATAAAAGACTGCTCAACACATCTATGTAGACATTGTGAAGCTTTGTCACCGAGCCCCCCCGAGAGAAGAATAGGGTCACAATGAGATTCAAGTTCACCACCATCAAGGACACATGCACAGCTGTGATCACACACACACACACACACACACACGGAGTATAGTACACACTTCGGAGGGAGTCTTCAGGGAGAGACAACAGCAGCACATGAATATATTTGGACTTGTAATGAGGGCACAGCCCACCAATTAAGGAGGACTGGTGTGTGTATGTGTGTCTGTGTGTGTGTGTCTGCGTGTGTGTGTGTGTGTGTGCAGACCACTAGTCCCGGCAGGGGATGGAGACGGAGCCCAGTGGAGGGGAACCGACCCCATTCAGAGCTGGTAATCCAATTCTGAAAGCTGTCTTTCAGAGGAGGAGCTGTGTGTGTGTGTGTGTGTGTGTGTGTGTGTGTGTGTGTGTGTGTGTGTGTGTGTGTGTGTGTGTGTGTGTGTGTGTGTGTGTGTGTGTGTGTTTGGGCTAGACTGGGTGTGGGAAGCTGAGGGGTGGTAGTAGTAGTAGCAGAGAGTAGTTCTTTAATGTGAATTAAAAGCAGGGGAGAGGTCAGATTACTCCTCTTCTCTCTCCTCCCGTAAGTGTTCATTTGTTTTTTAAACCCATGACTCCTCCCTCAGGAGGACCACTGTGGACACTTACCACCCCCCAACCTTCACCCCACCCATTAGTAGCTCTATGTCCTTCTGCCTGATAACTCAACAACTAAGTCCTTTTATAAGAAGCTCAAGTTTCCTCCCCTCCCTCTTTGAGGATCTTTAACATGACAGGAGACAGATTGAAATGAGGAAAGGAAAAAACAGGAGGGAAACATTTGGAGACTTCAGTCAAAAACAGTAAGCTCATTCTTTATTTTGAATTATATTTATTCAAAATGCGAAGTCAAGTTCTCTTACAGTCGCCCAGAAAACCATGCAGATGTTTCCACAGTGTATAAAGGCTGTCGTACCTGCCACCGTGCAGCTGTGAAAGAAGTCATCAACACATAAAGATTTCAACTGCTTGGGATTTACGTTTTCTGTTGCACCAAAAGAATAAAAACAATTTAAAAAAGTAATCTGAGTACTCTAATGTGCTACTTTGTAATGCATCACACAAATACTGCTTATAAATGGGAAGAAAAAACTCTAACGTAGATGTTTTACCACATGCAACATGTCACAAAAACAGAGATCCATCACATCTTTAGAGGAATTTTTGATTACCCTCATTGATATCATCAGTCACTCATGGATATTTCCTTGGTCTGAATGTTTCAACTCAGTGTGTCATTGCAGATTTGTTGCAGATGTTGATTACTGTTTTCAGACTTGCATTAAAATTATTACACTTTATATTTTGCCCAGAGTGCAGTAAGTTACAGGATATTCTGAAAAGAAAGAGCTCCTGGAAAAGAGGTACAAATAATTGTATTAATGTGTAGCTGAGCACTTCCCTGTACCAGATATATTGTACCTTACAGGTGCAACAGATTTATACAACACAACAAATTTCAGATGCTTACATTAGTTTCCAGTATGTTCAAACATTCACCAGATAACAGGATAGCCATCCTTTTTTTCCTTTACCGTGTCAGTTATTCTTTGCTCATACCGAGGCTGCTGGCTTGTGGCCGACTTTAGCTACTTTGCCCGTTCCTGTGCCGCTGGGTGAGGGTGGTTAAAGATTCTGATATTAGGTTTGTTGCAACAAACTTTTTCATGGTGATGCCTGCAGCTTATTTTGATGAACTCTGTGGAAGCTCACAGCGAGGAGCTAATGACATGTTAGCATGTTGCTTTGAGTGTGTGCGCTACCGTGTGCCAGTCGATCGGTGCGTCTTTGATTTCTTTCTAACAAAGTGTCCACTGGTTAACTCAGAAGACTTTTTAAAACCCTGGAAAAGAAAATTAAAGCCAAATTCTAGTTAAATTATGTGGTTCTCAAAAGCAAAAATCTCTATTTTTCAATTAAAATCTATAAATCCCCAAAACATGGGGGGGGGGGGGAGAATATGAGAGGAAAGTGGACTCCAGTCTTTTGAATGATGTATGGAAGAGTGCTTTGGAACGCTGCATTATTTAAACAAGGCAACAGAAAAGTATGCTCCAAATCTTTCATGGAGCAAACTTCTCTGTTGCAGCATGTGTAGCTGTGTAGCTGTATTCAGACAGCACATCTTCTTGTTTTGGACCACAACATCAGCTGTGAGTCTTTACCTGTGAGAGACGTACAAGTCTGGGAGATTATGCAAAGATGGTGTGAGAGGAAAAAACATTTGATCTCTTTTATTCAAACTCTTTTGAGAACAGAAGTGAAGTGTGAGTGAAGACCTGAGGAGTGAGGAGAAAAACGGGTGGGGTGGAGGAGAATGAGACACATAGATAGCTGGGAAAATCACTGATTTAAAAGACAGAGAGGGCAGAAGAGGGGCTGATAATGAGGGGGCCTCCCTTGTAAGGCCCACCAGGTCTCTGCAGACCTCTCAAAGAATGGAGCGCTGCAACAGAGTGGCCCTTATTTTCTTTGTGAGCCCAGGAAACCAGAGATGCTCCTCCACCCAGTTACTGACTGACATCAGCCGCTTAGGGAGAAGACACACACATTGAAACATCCTGCAGAAGCATATACACACACACACACACAAGCCAAACCACCCACCACTTGCCACACATGCACACAGATCCTAAATCCTCTAAATGGCAAAATATTTGCATATACTGCTGTTCTAATTATCCTCCTGTCTTCCTCTTCTGCTCTTTTATCAGTGGGTGAAGACAAGTCTGTGTGAGGTTTAATGAAACAGGCCCTGTCATCTTCCTCACACTGAACGCTGTCTTTTTTCTCATTACAATATTAGAGGGAAAAAAGGGTGAAAAACAAAGATCTTGGGCGTGAGGCCAGAGGAGTAAAAACAGCGCACAATCGATAAAAGTACAATTTGCATATAAACTGCACACAGACTACATTCACAACATGCAGACTTTGTCCATATAAGGAAAAATATCCAAGCACTGAATAATTATACTAGAGACAAAATGTAAAGGTGAAGTTTCATTAATAAAAATACTTTGTGAGGCACTGGCCTCACAATCTAATGAGAGTGGGAGTCCCAAAAAGTGGATTCTGCTCATTTTTTGGGGATTTCCTTATTTGGACCAATAAGCATCCATCTAATGAGAATAGTGCTTCATTTTTAAAAATATATATTATTTTAATTAATTTCTTTTGTCATCAACAAATATGAAAACCAGAAAAAATATTTTGCAAAATGCGACAAATTATTAGTCTTATAAAAAGTTTCTCATAAATACTGTCTCAGTTTAAAGGGCCTTTAAACATGCACAAGGGTTTTTACTTATCTGGTCAGGTAAATCAGACAAAAATAATGGATCATCCATCCATTTTCAGCTACTTCTCTGGGTCCAAGTTGCAGGGTTCTGCCCCAGGAGCTCATCTCTATAGAACTTTTCCAAAACAGCTCACCTCTAAGCAAAGACCTCCCTCTATGCGACCAACATCTCCAGGATGCTGAGCCATAATCTCTCCACCACATCTTCAGTTTGCTCTGGGTGAGGTATTTTAGACATGTCCTACCGGGAATCACCATTCCAAGGATATGGTGAAGAGATTATGTCTCTCCACCAACGATATGATGGAGAGACATGTCTGAACTACCTTGACTGACTTCCTCCTGTATAACCAAGCTCATCCTATGTATAAAGATGTGTCCAGGCACAATTTGGAGAAAGACCATTTCCACTTCTTGTTTGCAGGTCTCATTCTGTCACTAGACCACAGCCAGTGGCCATAGATGAGTGTTAGATAGATTACCAATCTGTGTCAATCTGCACTCCCCTCTGCATCAGAGTTATGTCATAACTTATGCCATGACTGGAACTTCATTTACATTTACATGACCTTTTACATGCACCTGCCAAGAAATGAAACAACACATCGGATTGACACATAACACAACAACTTCAATGTCGTGGAAGTTACTTCATCAGTTAAGATAAAGAGCTTGGAATGAAAAGCGTTTGGACTTCTTTAAGTTTCTTGAAGACGTTTCACCTCTCGTCCAAGAAGCTTCTTCGGTTCTAAGAGCAAATGGTCGAATGCTCACCAGCTCTCATCTTCATGTGTAGCATGACCAGGGCATGTCCCAACTGTGTCAGGAAGATCTGTCTCCAACATTCTGATAACTTTCACTGTGGAAAATTCCCTGCCCAGATGATGAAGTGTTTAAAATGACTGATGCTTATGATACAATGTGATAATAACTGAACAAACAATAACTGAATAAAATCTTTCATTTATTAAAACTGCATCGGTGCCTTTGACTGGGTTCCCTTGGGACCCCAAACATTTGTATTTTCAAAAAGCACAAATCAAAGCAGAAATAAAAAAACAACAAAAAATAGATAAAGCCATAAAAAATGGAATGATAGAAAAGAACCATTAAAATATAAGAAAAAATATGCCTCTGTGTTTTTCTGTGGATCACATGTGCATTTAAATTTGGGGAAAAAATCTATTTACATTTTTGCCTTATCAGATAGATTACATCTGTAGTAAACACAGACAGGAAATATATGGAATGAGGAATGTAAAAAGCCTTTTCAAAGGGATATAGTGTGCCCCAGGGCCTCGCCCAAAACAGCTCACATTGGAGAGAGATGCCTCCTATACAAATACAGGCCATTTACCAAATGATAAAATGGTAAATGGCCTGTATTTGTATTGTGCTTTACTTAGTCCCTAACAACCCCAAAGGGCTTTACACTATATTCAGTCATTCACACATTGGTGATGGCAAGCTACATTGTAGCCACAGCTGCCCTGGGGCGCACTGACAGAAGCGAGGCTGCCATATCGCGCCATCGGCCCTTCTGACCACCACCAGTAGGCAACGGGTGAAGTGTCTTGCCCAAGGACACAAGGACCGAGACTGTCTGAGCCGGGGCTCCAACCGGCAACTTTCCAATTACAAGACGAACTGCCAACTCTTGAGCCACGATCGCCCCAAAACACACAGAGACCTCCATCTATGCAGCCTCATCCTGCAGCTCATCTGGAAGGATGCTAAAGCTTTCCCAAAATACTCAAGAGACATAATCTCTCCACCTGGACTTACACCCTGTAGGACATGCTAGAAAAACATCTCATGCAGGCGATACCCAAAAAGCATCTTGGAGAGATGCCTGAACCACCTCACCTGCCTCCTTTTGATGTGCAGGAGTTGCTCTAAGTCCCTACTAAATATTCTATCTCTAAGTCCAAACACCCTTTGGAGGGAAGCTCATTTTCTCCTCCACTTCAGACAGCAAGTCCCAGAGCAAACACTCCACCCATTTCAGCCTGTGTCTTGGTCACAGATTTATACTTGTCTTCAAACCACCTCAGTGTAAACTGGAAGTCACTGCCTCATAAAGCCAACAGCGCCTCATCGTCCACAAAACAGGATGAGGTGTAGCAGAAATCTGACACTTGGCTGCACCGGGAAATTCTTTCACCAAGGTTCTGAACACAATCGATGACGAAAGGAAGAGTGTAACACCCTACCATAACAGATCTGACTGGCTACCAGCAAGTCCGACCGAGCTGTCCACCGTGGCTGTACAGGGACATTCTTCACCTACTGTCCATACTCCTGACACAAACCCCACAGAATCTGCCAAGGGTGAATTTCCAATACTAACAGAAGATTACTCCTACTATGGAAATCAACAAGTTTTCTCATCTACTGACAAACGTGTAACAAGTTGTGCTGGCAGATTTTAGGAGATAACCTTTGTAAACAGTGGCTGTTTAAACATCTATTCAAACAGGAGTTTGCCTGGTGAAGTCAGGCTGCCCAACCAAACTGGTCTTTTCCTCAGTTTTTAACCAAGTAATTTTTTGACTAACACTAACCAAGCATTAAAAGAGCGTGTTGTGGAAAAGACAATAGATATTTGAAGTAAATGGGAATAATTCTCTGGAAACTGTGCATAAAGTGTAATTTATTCATTTTTTTTAAATTAGGAAGATATTTGAGAAGTAAAGCAGTGGACCGACTGACAGACCGGCATATCTATATAGCCAGCAGGGTTGCTAAAAATGGAAAATGAGGAAACAAGGAAAACGCCCACACTTAACTGTTGTATTAAAGTTTAGATTTCCTTGCACAAAGAGGAAAATCATCTCAGACTTGGGCTTCATGAACGATGTGATTTTTTTAAACTGACAGCACTAATTAAGACTGATGAAGGTATAATTTGTCGCACGCCCACCAGGTGTAACGAACAGGAAAATGAAGTAGATGCAAGTTCTTTCTGTTCACACCCACATAGGGGGTCCAATCAAGCGAGATAAGTGAAGACACCTGAGTGGGAGGCCAGTGTGCCTCCAGGCTATCTCTGAGCTGAGCTGACTTTCTATTATGCCATCTGCTGACAACTGTACACGACGGAACAAACATTTCTCTGTTTGAAGTTGCCTTTATGAATTGTTTAGGATGTAAGTTGTCGAGAAAGAAAACTTTTTAGACACAGCAGAAATCCCCGGGAAACCGGGCTTCTTCTGGTGGATATCTGCTCTCTCATTATGTGAATTTCGCCGCTAGAAAGTAAAGAGGCGAGCAGCTTAAGTGTGTAGCTCAGTCAGCCATGCGTTGGTTGAAAAAAAAATCCTTCATTAAAATCGAATCTCTAGATCTCTAGCATTCATAAAGACCAAACCAAAAACACACATGTCCTGTTTTGAGAACAGAACATTTTCAGTGTCTCTGACTGAAATCCATGCCTTCCTGGGATACCTCAAACTAAACATGCCCACGGATGCTCAGGCATGTATTAAATTTGACACAATGCATATCTGCAATCTCTACCAAGAGTAAGGAGCACTATGGAATTACATCTGCCTAAACTTTAGATGGAAAGAAAAGAAACTTCAAAAGAAACCTCCAAACTTTAGTCTGTGGCATTTCTTATGCTCTTTGTTGCGCTGCACACCTACTCACTCTGTTTGCTGCTGTGGTCTTGCTCTTCCTTGCTTGATGTTTGGAGCTAATGAATGTTTATGGAGGAGTTTCCATAAACAAACCAATAATAGTGACACAGAATTCATGCAGGCATTCCTATATACACAAAGTTTGCCTCAGAGATCAGCACTACAGACAAGACGTGCACACGCACACACAACCTTAAATGCACGCCAAACAAAGCAGAGAAACACACTACATGAATGCAGAGTGTGTAACCTGTAAATCTTCACATATGCATGAGTACATACACACATTTCCGTTAGCTGCTTTAAAGCCAGTGCAGCACTGAAATATACCCGTGTTCACTGCTGCACACCTTGTACCAGTTGTTTGCCCAGTTGTAAAGAAACACTCATTTTCCCCGGGAGGTTTCTGCTCTCCTAACCCCCTCTCCCTCTCCAGGATATTGACCGGGCTTCACTCTGCAGATAACAAAGTGTTTGTTTTATTTTTTATTACAGATCCTGTGTGGGCACGTGGGGTCAGAGAGCGGTGCTCTTCAGAGGGTATAAGAATGAGTCTTTATGAGTCTTTGTAAACAACTGGGCTGTAGGTGGAGGCTGTAGGTGGAGGCTTTAGGTCTGCAGTGGATTCAGGCGCTGGAATCGCCCCTGGCTGGCAAACACGAAAATGTGTGTGTGTTTGATATTGTGCAGTTGTAGTCTGGGTAAAAAG
The DNA here is from genome assembly GCF_013358895.1 of Oreochromis aureus. Lineage (NCBI taxonomy): Eukaryota > Metazoa > Chordata > Actinopteri > Cichliformes > Cichlidae > Oreochromis > Oreochromis aureus. The sequence continues at coordinate 28,426,091 of NC_052944.1, forward strand.
TGCATACAGTACAAGCAGGGATGAAAAGGACTCGTTGGTAGAGGCGTGCGATCAGCAATCACCACAAACAAGCATCCGGCACAGCAATCAAATAACTTCATAGCATAGGATTTCTTAATGAGTTTCCTGCCATTTCGGATATTTGTTTCCTGCACGTCATCAACTAAAATAATCAGCCTTTATCATTTTCAGCACTTTCAACCCTTTTTTTTATTTGTCAAGCTTCAATAGCTCTCCAAAAGCTTGACTCATAAAGCACCTGTAGTCACTGAGATAATGTTCCTGCAGTTAGTGCACAGACATTACACCTGCACCAGTCTTGTCACATACACTATATTATAATATGTTACAAAGTGGAAACAACTGGGAACAATTGCAACTCAGCCACAAAGTAGTAGGGCATATAAAATCACAGAGCAGGATATGTGGATGCTGATTCACACAGACGTCACCAACTTTTTGCAGAGTCAATCGCTACGGACCTCCAAACTCCATGTGGCCTTCAGATTAGCTCAAGAGCAGCGTGCAGAGAGCTTCATGGCCAAGCAGCTGCATCACAGCTTTACATTACAGAGTGTTGTCGGATACAGTGGTGTAAAGCACACCACCACTGGACTCTAAAGCAGTGTAGACGTGTTCTCTGGACTGATCACACTTCTCTATCTGGCAATCTGATGGATGAGTCTTGGTTTGGCAGTGCTTGTCTGACTGCATTGTGCCGATGCATTGTGGAGGGGGTATTATGGTGTGGGGGTGTTTTTCAGGAGTTGGGCTCAATCACTTAGTTCCAGTTCCAACTCTTAATGTTTCAGCACACCAAGACATTTTGGACAATTTCATGATCCCATCTTTGTTTGAACATTTTGGGAATATACCCTTCCTGTTCCAATATGACTGAGGACCAGTGCACAAAGGTCCATGAAGACACGGATGAGCACGTTTGGTGTAGAAGAACTTGACTGGCCTGCACAGAGTCCTGACCTCAACCCAACAGAACACCTTTGGGATGAATTAAAGTGGAGACTGTGATCCAGGTGTTCTCGTCAAACATCAGTGTCTGACCTCAAGAATGTGTTTCTGGAGCATAAAAACTTCCCATAAACACTCCTAAACCTTGTGGAAAGCTTTTCCTGAAGAGCTGAAGCTGTTATAGCTCCAAAGGGTGGAACGACATCATTATGGATTATGGATTAAGAATGGGATGTCACACAAGCTCATTTGTGTGTGAAGGCAGACGAGGCAATTCGTTTGGCAATATAGTGTGCTTCTCTTCATGACAGCCAATAAACTTCCATCAATAAACTTTGCACATTTCCTCAAAGCCACAGAGAGCTGAAAGCAGGAATACAACTTTCAGATTTCTTTTTTCCACAAATAAGAAAACTTAATTCAAAAGGTCACTGACATTTCCAACTATTAACTTAAAATCCTGAGCTCCATGCCATGTGGCTTATTTAATATTTGGAGAATTTAATCTTGGATAGTTCTTGGCCTTTTGTGAATTTCCCATAAATTCTAGATATTCACTGGCTAAACATGAAACTGAAGAAAGGCACTTCTATAGATAAATGGAGACCACAGCAGGAGAAAGATCTCTGCCCGAACTTTCTACCTCATAAATTTCTGCACTCAGACACAAATCCACCCTCAGGAGGTCACAATCTAACATCTCTGGATAGTCACATTAAGCAGTTCACTCGTTCATCTTTTTGAGGAATATTGCTAAACTGAGAGGTGTTGTGTCTAAAACGGCTTCAGACTGTTCAAAAATCCTCCTTCAAGGCTTCTTAACTGAGGGGATCTCCCATTACTCCCATTCTATCTGCCCCTCATTGGCTCCAGAGTAAATTTAGAATAAATTTTAACATTTTAGCCTTTTACAGCTGTATATTGCAGACGTATTCCACTTCTCACTCTCTCTGGTCTTCAGGTCTGGTTCTTCCTCATACTCACAAAAAGACTCATGGAGACTGTGCCTTCAAGTCGTAGCACTTTTCTGTAAAACATGCTATACACACAGGTTATTATTATAAATGAGAAAGGTGGGGTCGGGAACGCCATCTGGTGAATCTGCTCTAGTGGATGCTGAGCAACAAACCAGGAACAGGTTTGAGTTTCACAGTGAAAAAGATTAGATGTGGAAAGGCAGAAGTACTACATACTTTATACTAGGAGGCTAGTAGTAGTAGAAGCATGCAGAAATAATTTAGAAAAGGACCCTACTTCTCAATTGATTTATGCCCTCAGTAAACATTCCCTTGATGAGTTAAGACCAGGATGTAAAACATAAAGCCCGGGGGCCGGGATCGGTCTTCCCCAGACTCAAACTAGCCCACTGGATGGCTTTGTAATATATGAAGGAGGGCATAGAGTTTGGACTTTTAACCGTATTTTTATAAGACCACCTTGCTGCATGCATACTACACCAAAGCAATTAAACAACTAAAGGACAGAAAATCATGTTGAAAAACTGAGGTATGCTGTTGAAATTGCAATTGCACTTCTCTTTCTTATATTAATTGGGATTAATAATTATATTTCTTTACGCTGACTGAAAGGGAAGTTTCTCTGTTTGCTTGAGATCAAAGTGGACTGCACGTTGCCCATGATCCAAATCTTAATTTCAACAATGTTCATTTGGCACATTATGGTCTCTGCTGGAACAATATATCAACCAAAGTGCGGGGCGACCGTGGCTCAGGGGATTGGGAAGCTCATCTGTAACCGGAAGGTTGCCGGTTCAATCCCCCTCCGTCCTGGTCGTCGTTGTTGGGGCAAGACACTTTACCCTTTACCCTACCGCCTACTGGTGTTGGCCAGAGGGGCCGATGGCGCGATATGGCAGCCTCACCTCTGTCAGTCTGCCCCAGGGCAGCTGTGGCTACAACTGTAGCTTGCCTCCACCAGTGTATGAATGTGAGAGTGAATGAATAGTGGAATTGTAAAGCGCTTTGGGTGCCTAGAAAAGCGCTATATAAATGCAATCCATTATTAAGTATGGTATGTGTGGCAGTTTGTCTGTCCAGTTTAAAAAAAAAAAAGTAGAAGTAAAAATGTCTGAAAACAAGACTCCACAAACCAATTAGTGACACTGTGGTTGCTGTGTGTCTTTTAAACTGAGTCTAAGCCCAGCAAACATATTTCACAGTGACTCTGCTTCTCTGTAGCCAGATGATAAAAAGCAGCCAGCTGATCCTCACACCCCCCAGTGATACTGTTTATGTTGCATTTGTGAATATGAATATCTGTGCGTGTCACTTTATATTAACGTGTTTGGGAAGCAGCTATTCTTCTCCCATGCATTTACAAGTGTGCAAAGTCCTGAAGTGTTTATTCATGTTATGTTTATGCATAGCTGATTTCTCTTTTCCTTCCTAATTCCTCTGGCACGTCCACACATCCGAAGCACACAACTATCTTGGCTAACTAGCTTTGTGGGGACTTTCCCTCACTTAATCACCAATGTCTAATGGTAAAAATGTCAGGACGTCCAGTTTAGTTTAAAACTAAAAGTGGACCTTATTTAGCTACACACACACACACACACACACACACACACACTGAGGAACGGGGAGGAATTAAGTCACAGAAAACACAACCCAACGGCCATCCTGGCTCATGCGAACATAAACAACAGCAAAAAATAACAAGAGCCGGTTGTCTGTCCGTCTGTGCCTCTGGCAAAAGTCTTGATCACAGCTCCGGCCATCTGCTGCGGGTGAATAGAGCCGACAACAGTCCGCTGCATGGAGAGTCAGGCTTTCCTCTGATCCCTGAGCCTCTTGTCTCTGCATCCATTCTGCCTATCATCTGTCCACCTCCTCTCCAAACTCGCCATCTCTGTAACACAGCAGACCATCCAGACAGAGGGAGAGGAATATGAGGGTATGCTGGTGAAACTATGATCATAGAGGATGAATACAAAATTTACCAGTAGAGGAAACTGATCCAATGTTTTGGCCCAGATTTGCATGACAGATGTCATTTTATGGGTGTAAATTGTGTGGCTCTCTTTTTCCTCGACTGTAAGAAGGTTGCATGTGCAGCACAGATTTTGCTCTTTTTACGAGTCTGACATTTACTGTTGTGTAAAGCTGGCATTGCATGTAATGTTGGGTGTAACATGTTACACCCAACACTGCTGAACGCCAACTGAGGCCTCAGTTAACATGTTATATAAATAAAATCAAATTGAATTAAGGTCTTGACCATTCTCCCACCTGTTACTTCTCTCCATGTTAACTGATGTATATTTGTCTCAGTCTCCTCTTGTACCCAGTGTTGAGTTGTCCTCATGGTTTTGTGTCCTCTTGTTATGCGTTTCGGTGAAGGTTGCCTATCTGTACTCCTTGCTGTTGCTCTGCTATTGTTTGGGCTTTGAACTAAAGTTGGGTTTTGAGCTCACTCCTGTTTCTTGAATCCTGCGTTCAGGTCCACAATTTCCCTTCCACACAGCCTTTCATTTTATGACCCTGGAGGGCTCATTACTCAAAAAAAAAAAATGATGCAACATCATCACAACAAAACATAGGCCTAAGCAACTAAAAAATATGGTTCAGTTAATTAAAATACTGTAAAACAATGATTGGGTTATGTGTTTTATTTGCATTTGTTTTCTCATATTGTATTTGCCTACTTTTGGGGGGGGTTGTCATTTGGTAAATAAATGATTTTTAAAAAATTAATTGATTTTTTCTTTCCACTTCCTGTTACCGTGTAGAGTTTAAAAACTCTGAAAAATCCCATTTTGTTGGCTTCATCAGTTGAGGTTTAACTCGCTCAGTTACATAATATCAGCCTGAGAGAAACACATGTTCAACTATAAATTCTTCCTCTGCAGAGGAGAGAGTAAAAGCGAGAACAAATGGTAGATTTGATGTCAGTGGTACCTCTGAGCCCAGAAGAGCGCTTATTCAGAGCAGGGATGAGCTCACATTATCAGGGATAAGCTGCTCTAACAGCCCACCCAGCCAGCCTCCTGCGCTCCCGCATTGTTCCAGCACGCTCTGACTCACAAAAGGCAAAAATACATAGAAACCTCTGTGCTGCGGTGCCTCCTTGCTCCCTGTGACTCACAAAGCCGGACTACATTTAGCCCGCAACATCTGCCGCCTTCACAGCCTTGGTGAGCTGAAACGTTAAGGCAGTGCTAATAGGAGGGGCTGACAACTGGGGCAGAAATCCAAACCTCAAGAAAAGCAGTGTGATTATGAAAAGACGCCTTAGAAATCAAAGAATAGCAAAATTATAGCACCTATTTTTCTCTCATACTGTCACAGTGGTGAGAATTTGAGTTTTGCTTTTGCTAGTCATAAGATCATCGCACAATATACAGTTTCATCCTAACCATGCTTAACCTTGGTGATATTGTTTACAGTATGACGGTGCTGATGAAGAAAGAATGAGTCGTCATTGATGGTCTTTGGCGTGGCTGTCCTTAGCAAACACAGCAGAGCAGCTCTGCATGATGTTTATAAGGTTCTACTTTAAACCTGACAGTTACCTCTGCTGCCCTGTTACATTTAAACACAATGCTACAGAACAGTTTAACACCACCTTTATTCACATTAAGTTTTAAAACACTGAAGTTACTATGGGGACTATGAAACTACATTCTCGGGTTCCAGTGGGACATTTCTTGACAACCTCTTGAGTTTTGAACATGTACAAAGTTCTCAGGATATGTGCAGAAAGTATAAGTACTACCCATGATTCAGTAGCTTACAGAACCCCATTCACATTAATTTTTATATGTTTATGTGGGACTCTAGATATGACCCTCTAATCCTTTGAGAAAAGTTGTTTTTGTAGATTCAAGTCGTGTCCCCAATCCCGATCAACCTTTCAGAATCAGTTTACAATGCTGCTAATTTGCCTCAAGTCCAGGAGGAGTTATTTTCATGTTTAATTTTTGACTTTTGAATTTGTATCAAGTTGATGTTTATCACACGTCTTGAGAGACAGTCTCAGCAAGTTGAAATCTGGCTTCTGGCTCTCTGACTGAGGCTCCACTGCCAATCCAAACACAGTCCTTAGAGTGTGAAATCCTTTGTAAATCTAGTTGCTGTGAGTGAAGTTGAATTCTCCAGGCCACCGCTCTCCTTCTTGATATACTTACCACCAATAAGCAGCAGACATAAAGATGGAAACACAGCCAGGCAAAGCCTTCTTATGAAGCAACGCATCAACGAGCATTTCTATCGTAAACATTTTAATTCCGTTTAATTCGAAGCTTTTACTTTTTCATACAATGACTACATCCACCCTGCGGCTACTACCACAGTTTGTTCCTCTGTTGCTTTGCTCTTTGGATACGACCTGAGTTACACAGTTGCAATACTTCAGAGCTGAAAATGCACTTCAAACTTGATGATGAATAGGTGCCTGACATTTTAGACCCAATCACAGGGCAATCAAGGCAAAGCACTTGAGCTAAGCTATGACAATTCAGTGCCTGCAATTTACCCAGAATTCCACTTGTGCACTTTCAGATGAATAATTCCATAAACTGCTCCACTGAACAACATGTGCGCAGCTCATAAATACATGGTCGTCCTATCAATGAAATCCAGCTCGGTGGTGTGTTTATGCTTGAATTTTCCTCAGTTTGTCTTCGTGTTTGTTGCTCTGCTGGCGTTTGAGGTCTAATTTTGGTTTTGTGTCAGGAGGGAAATTGTTTTGGGGTTTTTTGTGTGTTTGATAGGCTCTTGTGTGCACTTGTAAAAGCCCATTTAGACATTAACAAGAGATTTAATGGGTTTGAGTGCATGATGCACAGCACACAGCTGTATTTGTTACTGTGGCGTTAAATGTGATCTTGTGAGTATATGAAGCCTGATCGCTCTGATGAGGATCCTTTTTATTTCCTGCTCTATTACTCTCTCTGACACTCCTATTTGCCGTTTGTAGATGCATCAAGGGTTTACATTGGCTCTTTGTCCACGTTCATATAGAGCAGGATGGACAGACACATCAACCATCCACCCCACAGTACAGCTCTGGTCAATAATTAATGAATGTAACACTCTGTAGGCATTTCAAATGTCGTTCTTCACTCGTATGTATCCACAGTTTGTCATGTTGAAGAATAAGCACTGAAATAGAGTAGGCTGTTTTACATGCATATTGCACACATGTATACGGGTGTGCTAACTCATATTATGTAGCTGCGCTTAGCTTGGTTTAATTAGTTTATGGCGCACATCTTATTAGTCCTGCTACATGTTATGGCCCTAAGGTTTCTTGAGTAGTGCTCTGTGTGTTGAGTTGCAGGAGTTTTCCATGTGGAGATTGCAGGAAAGGCAGAAATCTTGGCCAGTGTTCGGCAGGACTATTTAAATCCTGCCTTCCATGGATTAGATCCCGACTGCTGTCCTACTTTCCTCCTGTGACAGTCATCCATGTCTTGGCACCCCATTTGGTTGTTTTTATTTACACACACCATAAACTTGACTACCCATCCACGCACTGTTTCACACCACTGATACAGACTTACACACACATACAGCTACACATTATTCACTCACCCATCCAAATCATTGAATTCAGGTGTTCAGATCACTTCCATGGTCTCAGGTGGGTAGATTTAAACACCTAGGCATGTAGACTGCTTCTTATGTTATTCAGCTGCTTAATTCAAGATGAAAGCAACTTGTGTACCAGATATATTGGATACAATATATCTGGTTTATTGTTGGGTTTAATAAATCTTGTTAATCCTTTCTCGGTTAATGGGGTAACTACTCAATGTTCCAGCCTTTGAACCGGTCATATGCTCTTAACCTCCAGTAGTTACCATCTTGGCTACACAGTGGTCAGCTAGCAGTAACTTTAAGCTAGTAGTTGGAAGATACATTGCTGGTCTCCATGACAACACCAACATAGCTGACAAATTAATAATATAGCTTGAATAGTCTTTTCAAAGTAAATATTAACCTTAACCTTGTGTAGTAATTTAGTACCTCTGTGGTAACTCATGGATCTCATTGAGGTCAACAAAAACCGCAGACTGACATGTTGACAATCCTGTCTATACAAGCATCTCATTTACGTAATGCATGATATGGAGGTGCACTAACACGGGTTTAATCATTATTATTGAGAAAATGTGAAACAAAAATCCTGCCAGTCACTCTGTGAGGCTGATCTTTCATAATGTAGAAGAGAGCAAAGTCTGAGTCTTTATAAGTTTCCTGAATTGACATTCATAGCCTTAAGCAGTAATTGGTGGGGGTGTAATTTGGTGGGCTTGTATAATCTGCACACTAATTCACCTCCACATTTGCAGTGAGCAGTTGGCACTGATTTGAAAGTGTGTGTGTGTGTGCAGGTGAGTTTCACATATGCTGTGAAGGCAGCGGCTGTGCTAAGGTTGGACTAATTACAGGCAGGTGCATTCGATTGTGGCCCCACTCTAGTCCACTTATGTCACAAACTGCTGTCACATTCTCCTGTGGCTCTGAGCAGGTATCTTGTGCCGCCCAGATTTAAAATGCCTGACAGTTAGGTCCATAATTTGTTGGACAAATTGATTGTTTTTTTTTTTTTTTTTTTTGTAGTTTTAAAAGAGACTAGAAATAGACAGCGCATTGGCTCCCTGTTAAATCCAGAATTGAACTTAAAATCCTGCTCCTCACATACAAGCTCCTGAATAATCAAAACCCATCTTATCTTAAAGACCTCATTGTACCGTATCGCTGTGTTTATACACTTGCCTGCATTTAATCATTAGCCATTATTCATCTCTGGTTCTCTTCCACAGTGTGTCTTTGTCCTGTGTACTTTACTCACATGTCCAACAGATGGCTAGTCCTCACTGAGCCTGGTTCTGCTGGAGGTTTTTTCCTGTTAAAATGGAATTTTTCCTTCCCACAGTCGCCAAGTGCTTGCTCATAGGGGGTTGTCTGATTGTTGGAGTTTTCTCTGTATGATTGTAGAGTCTTTACCTCACAATATAACGGCCTTTAGACAACTGCTGTTGCAATTTGGTTCTAAATAAATAAAATTGAATTGAATTTTGCCTTTGTACACCTCCACAATGATTTTAAATCACAAAATCAAATATAAGAAATTGTGTTATGCACTGTGTGCTGCCACTGGTTTCAGCCAGTCAGGATAATGGATTCTAAAGGAAGGAGACCTTAAAACACACAAGAGTTAAAACTGATTTTAAGATGTGAATAGATTGAGATGCTGCATAAAAGGTGAGCCTAGGAGACGTGTATACTTTTTTAACTATGACTCATACAAAGTTATTCTAGTGAAGCAGATTTTCGTACTCTGCTTACGTCATCAAATACCTTTAAACTTGTTGCTATTGCTGTTTCTGTTCATCCTTCTACTGCTTGCGTAAATATCGCACATGCACCACTGTACCAACACAAGCTGCTACCAATACACCACCATGACATGAATGTGAACATGTTGACATATCAGAGACACTAATCTGAGCTTGTTCTTTTTATCTCTGGCATGTCTCCAGACAGTTTAATTCTTATCTTGTTTGTTTTTTTTCTCCCTCCATATTTTGAATAGTTCGTCTACCCAGGACTGGTTGCTCCTGTACGCTTCACTAAAGGACAACCGTTCAGTTATTAAACACAAAACTAAAAGCTGAGACACGCAAACAAGCAGCGACTACAGGTTGCAGTCACTGACAACCTCATCCAAAGTTTAAAAATCCATCTTTTTTTATTTAAGTTAAAAGTCTGCACATCAGTCACATCTTGAACGTGTGATTCAAAAAACACTGCGGCGGTGTGCAGAGGCAAAACTGTAAAAGTGATATAAAAGTATCTTTGTGCAACAAATTATAGACCTAATTGTACATTGTAAATAATACTTTATAGCAGACGTCCAGCAGTATGGCGCCAAATGCTAATAAACTCAAAATTAAAATGTTAACATAAAATAGTCAGTAACTAACAGGAAGCACTCCGAGAGCACAAACCTCCTCCGTGGCAGCTCACTATTTCCTTTTAAGGCAATAGTATTACACTGTATGTTGCATATAAACATTTTGTAGCAGCTGGTAATGGATAATAGGTATTAAGTTGTAAATATAGCTGGACATGAATAACTTACTTAGCTTATTATATAATATTATACTACAGTGCATTTCTAACTAACTAGGCAGCTCATTGTCTGTCTTTAAAGATAAAACACGTTTTGGGGTCAACTTGAAAGAAAGACAGATGTCAAATGTGACGTGATATTTGGATGTTAACTATAAGGTGATATTTAGAATCCCCACATACGGGTATCATTTCCTAAATGTTGTCAATTCAAAGAGCTTTAAGCACAGTTTTAAAGATAAGAGACATTTTTATCAAAGTTTGGTCTTATTTGACCTTGAAGAAGACGTCAGAGGTCCAAAGTAACGTGATATTTAATCTACATATATCATTCCTTGGATGCTTATAAGACAAACACTAGCATTTAGTTCTGTATAGCAAAAATACGGCAAATTTGATCTTGAAGGTGAGGTCAGAGATCAAATGTGTCATATTTTAAGCATATTTTGATCTCTGTCTCTCTTCCACAGCATGTCTTTATCCTGTCTTCCTTCTCTCACCCCAGCTGGTCCCAGCAGATGGCCCCGCCCCTCCCTGAGCCTGGTTCTGCTACAAGTTTCTTCCTGTTAAAAGGGAGTTTTTCCTTCCCACTGTCACCAAAGTGCTTGCTCATAGGGGGTCATATGATTGTTGGATTTTTCTCTGTATGTATTATTGTAGGGTCTACCTTACAATATGAAGCATCTTGAGGCGACTGTTGTTGTGTTCTATATAAATAAAACTGAACTGAATTGAATATTTTATCCTACTATATTACAACTCATTTCTATATGTTGACAATACACATTTAAGAAACATAATACCTTAGTTATAAGGATTTTTGTAATTTTCAATCAATAAATCATGAAGTTGATATTTTAATGGATGATTAACCTGACCCCTACAAAGTTTTATCAGAATTACTTCAAAACGTTTCGAGCTACCGTGTTTACAGACTGACACGCTACCAAAAACACAACCTCCTTGGCAGAGGTAATGAAACAATCCGCCAAATACATTAGGGTACATTCTCAATTAATAGAGTCATTTATATAAGCTGAAGTGAATTTCACGCATCAGGGACCCCAGCTGCTCAGGCATAAATACATCTGACACATAAAGAGAGCCGAGCATTTGTTAAGCAGCTGTTTACAGCTGTTAAAGGCCCTCACTGCACATCCTCTGACAGTAAGTTTGCTTTAGAAGAAAGTGGATGGAGCGATGAAGGAAATATATTTCTCCTGTGGTCATTTCATTCTATGTTATTATTATTACAGTTAGCATAATCACTGTAATTATGCGCATGGTTGGCGGCCAGGTTATGGCAGGCTATGATAGAGAAACAAACAGAAAGGCTGCCGCCGTGTTAGAGAAAAAAAAACCAGAGAGGCGGCGAGACTCCGGAGGGCCACCTCTTAGCAGGCACCGCCATGGCAACAGCAGGCCATAATGACAGGCCGGCTGAGGGGGACACAGCATGGTGATTGCTTCAATCACAGTCATATCAAACACACGCCGCTCTGCATTTTGTTTTTGTCCCTCTGAGAAGCAATTTGTTCATTCATTTAGGCGGGCGTGCTAAATGGAGGTAATTTCCAAAGACTGATTGCAGCCTGAAAAGTCTGGTTTCAGTCTTCAGGGAAATAGAAACCGTTTAGTATCTGAATCTTAATTGAGCGACTGTTGCCGTGTGTTATGTTTCACCGCTGATGAAGAGTGTGTGTGTGTGTTGCCGTGATAGCCAGAATAATTCAAGTGTCCGCATATCTGAATAAATCTCACCGAAAAAGCAACAGAGTCAAAAGACACTCACTCGCAGATGAATTGAAATCATTCAAACTTTATTCATCCCTCTCATCAACCATCATTACAAAGCTTTGGGGCCCCTAGCTCTGATTGTCACTAGCCATTTCTTCAGAGCTGTATCACCCACCCAAAATCTTCCAAGTATTCACAGAATAAAATAAAATTACAAAAAAAATCCCAAACTCTCTCATTCTTCTCAGTTCACAGAAAAACCCCCCAAAACATAATGTGCACATCAAAGAGGACAGTGGACAACAATGCAGTTCATGTTTACTTCCCTGTGACACATAAAAGCTCAGCAGGTACACAAAAAAATGCTCTGATCCCACAAAGCTTCCATTTTCCAGTTGTTTTGTTTTTTTGTTTTTTTAAAGCAGCTTCACATTTCTCCCTCACAAGAAAAGAGGGGCCGGCTAATGTGGAGATGATGAGGTTTTTTTGTTTTTGTTTTGTTTTTTAGCGTACCATTTTCACAGCCCCTCTGGCATAACCCAAGAAAGAATAGTCGACACTTTAGACATGACAGCAGGACCATTAGTGAAACACTCTGACATGAAGCAGAACAGCCGAGCAAACGTCTTGTACAATCAAAAGAGCGCTTACAGCCACTCGGAGGCAGGCTCTCAAATGAACGGTCGACAGGAAACAGACACGTTCTTCATCCGAATCCCAGTCAGATAGGGAAATCTGAAGAAGAGCGTTTGCAGATGCCCGCGTTTAATTATTTATTTAATGGATGCAAACATAAGTTGAAAGTTCACATAAAAGAAAAAAGAATACATTCGACTATCAGAAACCTCTGGGGAGACCCAAAGTGTTCTAAATTGCAAAAATATGTATAAATGTACAGTTTCACTGAAAAAAAAATGAGGATAATTAATTTTTTTTCATTCCAAACTGTCGTCCTTCCAAAGTCTTTATCGGTCAGATCAAATCTAACACCAGGTTTTTTTTTCCATGAAAAACAAACATGGTTCACTTCAATAAATAAATACATAAAATAATGTTTTTCATTCAGTTTTTTTTTTTTTTTTTGGTCTAGATTTAAAATCATATTAATGCAATTTTTTTTTTGATAATCTATCATTTGTTTAATATTAGCAGATTCACATGTGCTTTAAGCAATTGTTGCATTCACAGTCATGTTTCTTGTTTGTTTGGGGGAAAATGAAGAAAGTCAGCATCAGCTGCCAGCTCCTTTACAGCCGTGGTTCTCAGACTGGGATCTGAGGACGCCTTAGAGGTCCAGAATAATAACATTTTAGCAAGTTAGGAATTGCTAAATAGATAAATTTTTGCTATTAGCTATATATTGTCCTTTACTTTGTACCAGTAGAAACTCATAGAATCAAAGCGTTCTTGCTGCTGCAAAGCTGGATTTATTAGCCAAGTGTCGAGTTTTTAACTAATGCTTAATCCAAATTAACTAACCCAGTGTTAGGATTGGAGGTGGATGTTTGGAAAATATTCTCCTCTGTAAGGAGTCCCAGGACCCTAAGATTTTGAGAAGCCCTGCTTTGGTAAAGGATGAGGCTGCTGATACTCTGTATGTTACTGAAAAAGCTTGTGACAAAACAAAAGCCAACAACACATCGATCTTAGGACATATAATCAATCTTCTTCAAGTTTGATGTCTCCAGTGCCTTTGTTGTCCAAAAATATCTGCAACACACTCACCGAGTCAACCTGCACTACTATACAGTGCTGTGCAAAAGTTTTGAGCCAATCCTAATCTCTTTTCATTCTTTCCTATAGCTTTAAAACGATGCAAGAGCAATAGTTCTCCAGGCTTTCTGAGGCTCTTTCAAAGTTTTTCTTTGGACAATTGCTGCTTTTCACTCCTGTGCTTGAAGCTGATCAGTTTTAATGTATTGTGTCTGAGCAAATTGAGAAGCAAAGGCGTGTCAGGGCAAAGACAGCTATCTACAACAGATGAACAGTATCTGAAGATGATGTCATTAAGAAACAGAAATGAATCCAGCAAAGACCTGACACAGGACCTGAGAAATGGATCTGGACCTTCAGCTGATCCATCTAATGTTCACTGAAGCCTCATCAGAACTGGTCTCAGTGGATAGATGGTTGAGGTATGTCAAACTACACAAGACTGAAAATCAGTGGCAGCAGTTCTGATATCTGTAAAACACGGTGGAGGCTCTTTCATGGTTGGGAGCTGCATTACAGCCAGTGGCACTGGGGATCTTCTCAAAGCTGAAAATTATGAACACAGAAAAGCACCGTCGCATTTTGATCCACCATTTGAAAAACCAACAATTAAAAACAATCAGTCGTGGAGCCCAGACCTCAACATTATTGAAGCAGCGTGGGATCAACAAAGGCAGCAAACATCCAAAGAAGATTTTTGAATGTCCTTCAAGAAGCCTGGAGAACTATTCCTGAAGACTACTTAAAACAATAACAAGAAAGCTGCCTAAGAGAGTTTAGACTGTGCTGAAGAATAAAGGTGGTCCTACCAAGACTGACTTTCAAGCTCATTACAATTGTACGCACTGCATTACCATGTTTGAATACATATGTTTCAATAAGTAGTCGTACCTATTTCCCATTTTTCTAACAACATATAAAGAAATAAAGGGTGACTCAAGACTTTTGCTCAGTACTACATGCGTGAGCCTCCTTTAGGGACTTGTGGTGTGCTTTCACAGCAGGAAGTTGGCAGACCAATTTACATATTGCTGGTCTTGGTCTTTTCATGGGAGCAAGAAAATACAAAACCACAGCCTTCTTCATGTTTACCCAGGTTTTACAGTGCATGTAACCTGAAGAGGTTTTTACACATATCTGAAGACATTTCACATGTCTAATAAATAAAAACTATCATGCATTGCACACATTCGGATTCTCACAGGTACGTCATAAAACTGTGCATCCTCTCCTCGCGTCTGTTGCCTGATGGCTTCATTGCTTTTTATTCCTGTCAGAGCAGCAGCTGTGTGTGTCTATTTTATTATTATTGTTACCTGTGGTTTGACACACTCAAACCACAAACACGTAGTGTAGTTAAGTACTTAGCTCTGCTGAATGGGAGATTAATTCTGAAGCCACTAAAGTAGGTTCGATGTGCAGTTTGTTGTAGTTCTGCATTATGTATAACATGTACAGAATTAATATTTTAAACCGTTTCCACATGCCTTGTTCCATCTCTGCTGCCTGAAGTGGTAAGCCCCGCACACCATGAACCACCAAATCAATGGAAAAGCAGTTTTCATCCAGTGATTCATGAAAAATACCAGTTAAAAATACAGTAATGGGACTCTTTAAGTCCCAATCATAAATAATACATAGTTTAATAAATCTTGCAGGCCACAGAAAGAAAAAAAAAACCCCAACATGAGCCGAGCGAGACGTTTCTTGGCTCAAACACGTACTCTCACACAACTATATTGTTCCTTCACTTCCTCAGCAGCACCCCACTGATCACCAGAGTAATAAAAGAACATAAATGACACATTAAATATGAGCAGAAAGCATTAAAAATGGATCACAGCTGAGATAAATGAAGACTCTTTAAGACCCCAGTCGGCCCAGCTGCCTTAAGAGGCTTTAAGGATCGTGCGTTAACGCTCTCCCTTCGTCCTTCTGTGCTTCAGGGTTCAGAATGAGCAGCTTTCACCTGGTCGAACATGTCCTTAATGACAACGTACAGCCATGTAACCCTAGAACCCGGGCCATAGGCGGGCCATGAGAGGAGAGGATTAAATATTCAAGCGCCACGATCCACAGGCTTCAAGTCTTTGTCCCGTCAAGGAGTTTGATGTTTTTATTTGTGCCGATGTGTGTCATTATTATTGTATATGCGGCACAGGGTTGCTGGTAGGTTATTAAATCCATGCCTTTCATATTCAGGGCGAAGGGCCTGGAGATCTTATTGCAATAACGCCCAAGCTTTAAAGTAAATCCCCATATCCAGAAGCATCACCTTAACAGAGTCTCCACGAGGTGAGCTGTGAGCTTGTCTGGCTGTTCGATGGAGTACGGGGGGTTGGAGAAAAAAAGATGTTAGTGCTTCTTGGTGGATGGAGAGCCTGACCAGAGGGTAACAGCAGTAATGACAGGGTGGTGAATGCCGAGAAGGACCTTAGAAGGAAGAAAGGGAGGTCAAAAAGCTGACGAGACACAGGCTTCGTACGTGTGCTCAGTCTCTGCAGGACTTGTAGTGTTAATGGATGGCCAAATTGAGTATCCAGCAGTTTTTAGGCTTACCCTCAGGATAAGGTCTCCATCTCTCTGGCCTTTTTATCCCCCGTCCCTTCACTGATTTCAACTCTAGAGTCAGTAAGAAAAAAAAAGGCCCCCCAAAAAAAGGAAGAGTTGTTTTGTGCTGTCACATTAACGGTTGTGAGTTGATCTCAGTGTCTGTCTGGCCTCTTAGGAGGCTCTTCGGAGGCCTGACAGCCGATCCCTTTATGTCATTATGTCTCCTCAAGGACTTTAAGTGGCATATGTTAGGAGAGAGAGAGAGAATGATGAGACTTGAGAAACAGAGAACAAACACAAGTAACATGATACTATCCCAGTGTGATACACACAAAGCGCACTCTGTGCTGCACAATAGACCCTTTATCGCCACTTCTCTATTGAGTCCCAGTCGCATGAAACAGATTTCCTTCAAAGAACCACTTTCACCTGAAACCCTCACGGTAGTCAGGGCTGCAGAGGCGTGCAGCTGGGTTAAACTTCCCTCCCAGCGTTCCTCCAGCTTTTGTGCCTTCCCACCCTGATACCGTCTGATGGATCGGAAAGGAGATAGAGTAAAATTCAAGTCCAAGTATTTCCAATCCCCTTTTTCCTAATTTATTTTCATGTCAAACCAAACACACATAGAAGGAAGAGGGGATACGCTAATTCAAGATAAACCCAGATATTTTCCCAAGGATAGCCTTATTCCCAAAAACCCCACACCACCCAACAGTCATAGTCTCATGGGTCATGATGAGTTAAACAATGCAGTCTGTTGGGCACTCGGATTATTTTCAAGTCTATGAGGAGTTTTCCAGCCTATGAGGACTGGGTTTGAGAGGGTTTTGTCCCTTGCTTTGTTGTCCAACTGCAGTCTTTGAGTTGGTTCCAGTTCCTGAGGCAGGGGTTGCAGCAGCAGGCACTGGTGGCTGGCTGCGGTGGGCGGGATGTCTAAGCAGGCTTGTGCGTACGGGCTGCTGGAAGGAGTGTGACTGCTGCTGAGCCCGACCCTGACTGGTCAGACGGTACCGCAGTAACTGGGAACGTAGGAGCATCTTTGTGTACTGGACTTCCGGCATGATGAGCCTGAGGCAGAGCTCCTGATCCTGGTTCGAGAAGCTTTGGCTAATATTTGCAGGGAGGTCGTAACCGACTATGTCGACTTTGCCACTAGGCTGCCAGGGGCGGAGCTCCTTGTTTTTGATTTCAGCAGCTGAACGGACAAGCGGCATGCCTTCACCGAAACACCTTTTCATCAGCTTCTCCTGGGTCTCACGAAGGAGGCGCACCTCCCTCGCCACACAGGCTGGACCTACAGCAGAGATTTGGCGCCACAGTGAGGCGTTAAAGTGATCAAAGAGCTGGGCATCTAAGGAATTCCAAGCACGGATCTTTTTGCGAAGATCATCGGTCAGGCCCTGCTTGGAACTTGGGGTCCTCATGTTGAGCTTAACATACAAAATGTCTTCCAGATCCCAGGAAAGGAGGTGTCGAAGTAGAACCAGAGATTCATCAAAGTACTCAGAGATCATCACCAGGGAGAACACTCGCTCCACCTCTGCCACAAAAGCTTTTGCATAAGAGACATCTTTCGCTGGGCGATCTTTGTCTCCGCCCAAGTCGTAGGTCAAGGTGTTACGTGCATACATGGAGTAGTTCTCCTCTGGTTTGTAGTAGCGCCAGGGTTCATCTAAGAAAGCTTCCAGTGAACCATTAGGGACCCTCTTGAAACTCTGACAGTACTGGTTATAGTAACTGAACAAGGACTCAAACATGGAGCCGGGCTCTCTCAGGATCGTGACATATATCGTATCGTTTGGCATCAATCGTTTCAGCTCAGCCTTATTGAAGCGCATGTGGTTGGTGACGATGTTTGGCGGTAGCGTGTGCTGATGCACAGAGTGAGTTGTGAAGGATCGCGGGTAGCAGAACTGATGACTGCAGGCCTGTATGGGTAACGCCACCGTCAGGTTGTTGCGCTCTGCAAAGCGGAACAGCAGGTTCTGCATGGTGCTGCTGGCTGTTTTGTGGGTTTTCAGGAAAACCACATTACTGTGCTTAGGCTTCAGGCCGGAGTAAGGGTGAGAGCGCAGGGCTGGACAACCAAGGTGGAAGGCTTCCATGGTCCTGGTGGCAAAAACACAACAATTTATTAAAAGGCGCTTTAGCTTAAACAGTACAAAGAGCAGCTGTTCTGGATAAAACTGTGACATTCGAGGAAAAACTGCACACTGTGGACAGATAATGGAAGAGACTAATGTGTTGTACAGAACAGAGGCAGCATGACAGGAAGGCAAAAATAGTAAACATAAATGGGACTGAAGGGAGAAACAGGAAAGGTAGAAGGATATTGAACCCGTGAGAGGAGAGGACAGTGTGTCTGTTTTTATTGTATAGTGGACTGACATTCATGGAACATACAGATGATAATATGAACTATTACTTTTCAAAGTATCGTGTACATAAATTTGTATTGGCAGAATTATTCTTATTTTTATCATGAACTCTGTCAAAGGATCTTGGTGGCAGATGTTTATCAATTTTTAATGAAGAAGTAAAAATGTTCATACTATATACATACTTGCATATAGTCCATATATATTTGTACACAGACACAAGTTTGTTTGTTTTTTACCTGTTTGCCGACACATATTTTATTTCTAGTTATATAATGAACGTGGACATAATGTGTAGACTCCCAGGTTTTATTTGAGGGTATCCACATTCAAATTAATGAAGGGTAGAAGTTTCAGCTCCTTAACATGTGTCACCCTCTTTTTAAAGGGACCAAAAATAATTGGACAATTAACTCAAAGGCTATTTCATCAGTACGTGTGGGCAATTCCTTTCTTATATCATTATCAATTAAGCAGATAAAAGGCCTACAGTTGATTTAAGGTGTGGTGCTTGCATTTGGAAGATTTTGCTGTGAACTGACAACATGCAGTCAAAGGAGCTCTTCATGCAGGTGAAACAAGCTATCCTTAAGCTGTTAAAGCAGAAAAAAGCCTTTCCGCAAAAGTGCTGCAATATTAGGAGTGGCAAAGTCTACGGTTTGGTATATTCAAAACAAGAAAGAAAGCACTGGTGAACTCAGCAATGCAAAAAGAGCTGGACGTCCACGGAAGACAGCATGGTGGATGATCGCAGAATCATTTCCATGGTGAAGAGAAAGGAGGATGCAAGTCACTCATAAGCCCCAAGAATAGAAAGGCTAGATTGGACTTTGCTTTTTTTTTTAAAAAAAACATATTTTAAAAAAAGCCAGCACAGTTCTGGATAAAACATTCTTTGGACAGATGAAACCAAGATCAACATCTACCAGAATAATGGCAAGAAAAAAGTATGGAGAAGACATGGAACAGCTCCAAAGCATAGCACATCTTCTGCAAAACGTGGCAGAGGGAGTGTGATGGCTTGGGCATGCATGCCTGCCAGTAGCACTGGGCACTAATATTTATTGATGATGTGGATGAAGTAGAATATTATTGAATGGCCAAGTCAGTCACCTGATCTTAACCCTGATCTTCACTTGTTGAAGACTAAACTTGGACATAAAGGCCCACAAGCAAATAGCAACTGAAAGACTGCAGTAAAGGCCTGGCAGAGCATTAAAAAGGAGGAAACCAAGCATTTAGTGATGTCCATGAGTTCAAAACTGTCATTGCCATCAAAGGGCTTTCAACCAGGTATTAGAAATGAGCATCTTATTTTTAGCTATTTAACTTGTCCAATTACTTGTGATGCGCTGAAATGAAGAGATTATGTCAAAAGCAATGCTTTAGAAATGAAGGTGAAAGTCTGCACTTCAACTGCATCTGAGTTCATTTAAAATGAATTGTGGTAATGTACTGTGTAATGTGTAATGCTACATTTCACATGGACTCCTGGCAATAGAAACCTGACAACAGAGTAGAGTAGAATTGGAAAAATGTTGCCTGGTCTGAAGAGTCTTGATTTCTTCTGATAGGAGTGTCAGAATTTTGTGTATATATAATATGAAAGCATCCGACCTATCTTGTTCCAGCAGTTCCAGCTGGTGGTGATGTAATGGTGTGGGGGATATTTTCCTCATGTATTTTGGACCATTTAGTACCAGTTGAGCATCATTTAAACACCACAGCCTATATCTGAGTATTGTTGCTTAGCATCTCCATCTATGACTGACCACAGTGGCTGCTTCTATCAGGACAACACAACCATGTCACAAACTGGTCAAATTGGTTTCTTGATCACAACAATGAGTCCACCGTACTTAAATGATTTCCACAGTTACCAGGTCAACCTAATGAAGAACTTTTGGGATGTGGTGGAACGGGAGAGTCGCATCATCGTGCAGTTAATATGAAAGCACAGCTTGGTTCAGTTTTGATGCTACTCTGCTACATGTGCTGCAAGCACTGCTGCAGTTCTAAATTCTCCTAAACTCTGAGGTGTTTGGTACATATCACTGAATACAGTAACATAACAGAAGGCAGTGCTCACTGCAGAGTCATTGATAAGAGGTGGGATGTGGAAACGAGCGTTTAGTGAAGTGAGACGATAAAGATGTCAAGAATAGGAAGTTGAAAGAGAACAAAACGCTGGGCTGTCAAAAGTCTACAGCACTCTACTTTTATAATTGGTCCCTCGACCAGCATGGCAGTGCTTAGGCGCTCAAGGTTTCCATGTTTGACTTTAATAATAAGCCAGTCTCTCTATTAATTTGCCTATGAGGCAAAAGTGTGGCACAACGACTGTCTGTATTTTTCACTGTAACAAGGACCATATGGATTTATAGAAGAATAACGGATATTTAATGTGTTTTCATATCGTGGGTGACTCACCAGGTTAAGTGACCCCCATGGTGCAGCAGAAGACTGATGGTACTGATGGCAATGATGACCAGGAATACCCTCTTCTTCCACATCTCTGTGTGTGTCACTGGCACTGTGGGAGGCAGAGGAAAAAAGAGACAGCGAGTGAGAACTTAAGCAAAAACAGAGAGCAGGAGGGTGGCGGGAAAAAGAGCAGATGGAGGTGTAATGAGAAAGCAAATATGAGGATCAGGTTCGAGGGAGAGCGACGAAGAAAATGGGCAACGCGAAATTGGGGCACAAGAAAAGAAGGGGAAGGTTAAGAGACTGAAATGATGAAAGGAAGCAGTAATGAAAAGCGAAAGGACAGAAAGAAAAGGGAATCGGGAAAGCGAATAACAGCAAGAGACGGACACGGCGCAGGATGATTTATTCAATAACTGCTGGGATCCATTAGCAGGAGAAGGGGATGCGGCTTGGCTTTTGTCACTCACTAATAACACAGTGAACGATACCTTCATTAACTTCCACAGCTGTAATAGTCACATTTACTGACACCCTGGGCAAATGGCCTCGTACATTAGGTCTTGTTAGAAATTACATATGCACGTGTGGAAAGCAAAAAAACAAAAAGAGCACATGACGGTGAGATCGCTCTATAGCAGAAACTCCTCGTGACACTTGACCCGTGCCGCTGAAAAGCTACGACGGGCAGTGGAACCCGGGAGGGAGTCCAAGCCTCTCTCGACAGCGCGTCACTTGCATAACAATAGCTGACGTCTGTCTCCTTGATTACACTGTGATGTTACGATCTGCATGGATGCCAGCAGAGGAGACGAGAGCTCGCGTTACTCCCAGCAGCTGGATTTCACGCTGTATATGCCGTTTGGTGAAGGAGCATAAGTGCATCAATTTTAAGCATCGGTGGTCCCAGTGGGGGAAACTACTGACCGTGGCAGAGCTGCTGCCACCCACTCAAACAAACATGATTATTAAACTTTTGCTGTACAAATGCAGATGTTGTATGCAGGAGTGAAATACTCAATAAATTTAGACAAACATCGTTTTATTTGATTGAAATGGTGGTTTTGATGTGTTTTTTTTTTTAAATAAATCAGTTAAAGATTATCTCAATTAAATGTACTGCCCCTCCCCCCAAAAAGCTTCTTTTTCACTAAACAAGAACTCAAGTTTTAAATTGATAAGCAAGCACACACTCAATAAAGCTGTCAAATAACGCATTTCAGGAAAAAGACACAAGAAAAAAAAACACAGCTCTAGAACACAGAGTCAGGCTTTTGTTCAAAACCCACAGCTCATGAATAAAAACAAGATTTTGGGGGGGCTTTTTGTGCAGATGAAGCACAATTGTTGGAGAACAGTAAGTCACGAATTCAAAGTCAAATCTCCAAATGTACCCCAAAAAGTAATTAAGCTTTCAGTGAAGAAATAACAGCTGACCTCATGTTGATTTGTAGAAGATTAAGAGAGAATGAGCCGAGTGTGTACCGACATTCACTCCTGTTGTTTTTTTCCTCCCAGCTTTAAAAGCCTTGAACAGCTGTTGGCTGCTTTGCAGGAATGTGCGTAAACACACGTGTGGGCACACAAATGCACAAAGCCGTAAGCCTGCTCTGATACCAAACAGGCAGCCATGCTCTCACACTAATTGACACAGATTGTGCAGACGCACAGTTTGATTTGTCGATGCAGCGTGCCCTCTGCTCTCCTGATGACACAACCATCTGACCACAACTGGATCTATTCTTATTTATTTATTTATTATACCGAATTGCCTCATTCATAACCTCAAATTTCAGTCCCATCTCCGGCATTTCTTATGTGGCAGAGCTGTCAGTTTGGTTCAAAGTATCGTCCACAGAGCTGCACAACAGGCATGCTGCTAATGTTTATCTTTATATTTAAATCAATTAATCTGCTTTTTTTGCCTCTTTTTTTCTTACCAAAGATATTAACCATTTAAAGTCTGAACCATGAAGTAGTTGCCAGTGTTCACTGAAACAAAGAAATTACATATTAATTTGTATCATATTTGCTACAAAGACTCTACACTTCCATAATATACAGTGCTCATAGGTTCATATGGCGTAACGATATTGCTAAAAATGTTTCCTCATGGTCAAGCTTGTGCTAGTTGAGTTCAAATGTGAGCAAAAGTCTTCCTTTCATGGGTCGACATTTCATTTCCTCCACTGGATTTGAATTCAATAAAGACTTTGCTTTCAGTCCATTTCTCTGTTTTAATCCAGACCTCATCAACAAATGATGCTTACAACTTAATTTTCTAGTTGAAAGAATCTATTCGACCAATCATCATCATCCCGAGGTTCCCCGTGTTTATTAGAATGAGTTCTAAGCACTTTAATGTGCCCAGATGCTGCAGTGTAAAATCAGAAGGAGATAGCAGGTTATCCAAGGGGTACAAGAACAATGAACACATTCCTTAGATCCAAAAGTGTTTTCTCTGTGCAGCGCTTATCATTCCCCAGCTATGTGTTCTTTGATATACAGCAAAAGTTGTTCTCTGCTACACTGGAAAGAAGAATCGTCAAGACTCAGCTTCACCTGAGCACAGACTGTCTGAAAACTACACATCACACTTAGTGTGGAAGTGGGTTCTTTTCTTCTCTTTAATAAATAAAACGTTCTTTAAAAAAATATATAGTCTACACAGTGTGTAGATGGAGACACTCGTGTTCGTATTTTCCTTCGGTACTTTGGGACTAACTGTCACTCACTCTTGGACCCACAGAAGATGACACATGCCTCTGTGGAAAACGTTTCACTTTAGCAACTGATTTCTCAGATCCCTTTGCATTTTTCTCAACAACAAGGACGGTCCTAAACCTGTGTTCAGGCACACAGATATTAGAGATGGGATGTGAATTTGTGAATGCACAAAAAACACAAAGTCTTTTTGTTTTTAATGAGGTTTTCCAGTGTGAGTGAAAAAGCTGTGGGACTCCATGAATTGCATAGTTACTGAAACAGAGAATGAAAATAGCTGCATTCAGCATTTGCAGATGAACCTGAGTGATGTCTGCTAAAAAAGCTAAAGTGGGGATGAGGGTAAATGTTTAAACATGGCTTCAATGGGCATTTTAAACACAGCAAAAGCTACTTCAACTCACTTCATTCGGTACATCTGTTTAACTTCTCTTTAATACAAATATATAATCAGCCAGATACATTGTAAAAACCCAATGCATTTACGTACAGACATGTCGACAGCTACTCAGCACCTGCTGCTGTAACTGATAGGAAAACTGATAGGAAGGCAACAGTGTTAAAACCAAGGTATGCAGAAAAACATCTCTGAATGCACAACATGATGAGCTGAAGCAGAAGAGCCCAGCAGGTGCCGATCAGCCCACCTTTTCCCATGCTAAGAACCGCAGTGTGTAGAAATGTCTGCACTTCAGTGTAATAGCTATAAAAGATAAAGGTTCAGTTGATGGACTAAGACAGCGCCTCTACATGCCTTTGGTTGCTAGTGCTGCTACTGAGCTAATCCAGTGTAAAAGAAAATGCAGCATTTATTTCATGGTTCATTTCTGGATGCTTTACATGTCTCCACTTCATGCAGTCAAACAACAACAGCTACACCTGCATGAAGCGGAGCAGGACGAAACTTTCATTGCCATCCTAAGAAATGTTACCTTTTCGAGGCAGATTAATTACATTTAGTTACCCTGGGTTCTTCACCTAAAGGGTAGATCTCATTTGCATAAGAAAATGTCAGCGTAATACCTGTTTTGAATGAGGCACGAAAACACAGACCGATCCATCCTGGTTCCGTGAGTAATGAGATCAAGGCCAAAGCTGATGCAAGGCAGTGATAAGACACAATGAAGCAGTAAGAAGTAAGAAGAGCAGGTTTGTAGCCCTGCGAATGTGGATGTGTGCGTGCGTGTGTGAGGGGGATGGAGGAAGATCATGTGTCACACTGAGTTAATAAGAAAGGGATTTAAGTGGCTTTCAGCAGGCAGACTCGACCTCTTCCCCTTCATCCACCCTCAGCCGCTGCCACCCTCTCCTCCCTTCACCTCGTAATCATCTTCCTCCTCTTTATCCTCCTTTGGCACAAACACTCTGGCCTCTTTAATTAAAAAAGTCTGATTAGGTTTCTCTAACGATCGCTGCAGATACAAAAGCACCGAGTGAGAGGACACCCAGTCCTTTCGGTGGTAGTAGTACGGCTTGTTTTGTGAATAAAATGGAGGCATCAGCGTGCGCTCATTACCCCAGACCTGGAGGCTTTGCTCGTTCCCAAAACCTCATGTCGCTTTTTGACAAGTGTTTTTAAGTTTAATTCTATCTGTAATTTAATTTAGTCCAAAAAAAGCTGCAACTAACTTAGCTACTGATGAACTGATAACACTTGTTGTTCTCAGTACATGCATCTACCACAGACACATGGAACATATCTGCGATACACATGACTGAATTCTGTTTGACTGTTGATTTAACATGCAAAAAAAGCTGCTGCATGCGTGTGTGCATGTGTGTTTGCGTGGGTTTCCCGTACAGGTGTGGTGAGGAAGACGCTAGAGTGGAATTTTACTGAAACATAAACATCACCACACCGTTTACAGTTTTACTACTGTAGCATAATACATGTTGCATCAACGACCTCACCTCAGTGTGTGCTGTAGAAAGGATGAAAATAGCATGTGTAAATATGCAAAGTGCCAGAAACAACTGCAAACACAACGTCACAACTTTCCGCGCAAACGAGCATGCTAACACAAAGCTAGCAACGAAAGACGTCCATGTTCAGAGTGATGCCAACCCAAACCAGGCTAACCGGCACTGGATATGTTTTTCTTTATGGCTGCAACAGTTTGGAAACACAATTTGATCTGAGATGGAGATAAGTCAGAAAATAACATCTCTTTTAAATTTTCCCCGCAGGTGTTTCAAATTCTTTCCTCCCGTCTCTTCTATCTTTCGGAGAGTGTACCTCCGTTTCTCCCAGAGGTCTTCTTTTTACATCTCCGCTGCTGTTATGTGAAAATACAATATCTCCAAAATGTCAACTCTTCACGAACCAGTGAAAACAAAAGAGAGACACTCTTTAAACGTTATATTTCCTTTGGCTCTGCGCGACCCCAGGGGTGAGTGTAGGAGTACCCCGGCTCTGCAGAAATCCAGCAGCGACACAAGAGAATTACGATTCAAAGACACATAATGCATGCAGCGAGAGAGAAGTTAACACACACAGTAATGCTCAACAGCCACTGCTTGATACAGAAGCAGAGGAAAAAAACTCAAACTAACACGCGCATTTAAACAGCTGTTCACTGCAGACGTTTGCCGCACACACACAAATGCAAAGCTCACTTCTACCTAATGAGCGTGTATAAGTAGCTTCCTCACTCCGGGGCAACAGCAGCTGCTCCACTCTATAATCTTGTCATCTATACTGATGCCACATTATGATCTCTGACCATAAAGGGACTTTGACAACACTTAGATGCTCTTTAATGTTTCAAAGAAATAAAAGTCACGCGTATCATTCCAGACTTTGACTCCACCGCATGCATATCTTGTATTTTTATCACACCGTGTCTGCCTGTGGCTTCCTGACGATCCATTGAACTCCAAACAGTCTCATTAAAGAAAGCCATTACATGTAAGTACGCAAACACATTAAAGGTAACATGCCAGAGTTCAGCCTGAGCAGATCAGAATGAGAAAAAAAGATGTTTGCCGACCTGACATAATTGTTGTCAGACGGGAGAGTGTAACACAGTCATAACCAGTCACCAGGACTTCATAGGTACACCTTGCTAGTACCAGGTTGGACGAACTTTTTCCTTCAAACCTGCTTTAATTCTTTGTTTCACCTTCAAAAAGGTGCTGGAAACATTCTCGGAAATTTTGGTCCATATTGATTCATGAGCTCGTGACTGTGGAGGCCATCTGAGGACAGTGAACTCGTCATTGTCAAAAACCGTAGTTCAGCACACAAGCTGGACCCAGAAGCAGAGACAATACGCCAGGGTGCACGCAAAATAAACTTTATTACTAACTAAGGGTGTCCCGGAAGGGTCAAAGGAAAACACGCCGAGTAAATGGGAAACAAAGGGACCAGGAGATAAGCAACTCAGGAACGCTGTAATCAGGACCGTGGGAGGGATCAGGGCTGGGCCGTGGGAACCGGAGGGAGGGGTGAGGGTCCGGGGGAGTGCTCCAGGGAAACAGAGGAGATGATGACCGGTGGTGATCCGAACTCCAGGCGGGCAGGAGGACAGGCAGGTGAAGGCTCAAAACATGCCGAACGGTTACCGCTGAAAGGTGACTAACGGACTGGCGTGGAGCAGCTGGCTGAGCGGGGTTAAATAGCCCACCTGATGATCGCCTGGAATGGGATGCAGGTGTGGTCAACAGCCACACCCGTGGGCATGGGCATCCCATCAGCTCCCCCACCATGACAGTCATGTTATGTTCAAGAAACCAGTTTGAGATGATTTGAGCTTTGAGACATGGCGTGTTATCTTGACTACATTACTCAGGTAGGCTGT
The DNA here is from genome assembly GCF_013358895.1 of Oreochromis aureus. NCBI lineage: Eukaryota > Metazoa > Chordata > Actinopteri > Cichliformes > Cichlidae > Oreochromis > Oreochromis aureus. The sequence continues at coordinate 28,453,493 of NC_052944.1, forward strand.
GAAGCTTAAATGATGCTCAGTTGGTAGTAAGAAGACCAAAATATGCAAAGAAAATATCCCCCACACCATTACACCAACACCAGCTTGATATGTTGGTAGAAAGACACACAATTCTGGCCCGACATTCTGAGTGTCTGAAAATGAGATTTACTGAAATCCTTGCTTTTCTTGAGTGCAGCTATCACAGCATTTAAAGGCTCACAACTGTACCTAATCATTAACTAGCTTAAACATGAAGACACAGCAATGCAGAAGACAGAGTAAAGGCTATTTTATTTTAGCCCAAGTTTAGTTTAGATTGTATGCATACCTTATTTTATTTGACATTACCGTACTTGTGATTATTTATTCAAGTTTTCACTCTTTAAAAACCGTAATTTTAATAAGGCAGGTAAAAACCATGACAGGGCTTAGTTTGGGGGTTTTTGACAGATGTTTGATGTCACTAAACTATTAAAACTATTGCAATTTCTCAAATGGAAACACTTCTATGTATTTGTTGTTGCTCATCAGTAAGATAAAAGTATTTCTTATCCGATTACTTGATTTAATAAATGCGGGGAAAACTCAGTTTTTTTCCCCCTTTTTCACATCATTCTCTGTAAACTCTAAAGACTGTTGAGTAGAAAAATCCCAGCAGGTTGTGAAACAAAGACCAGCCTGTCTGACAACCATGACACATTCAAATACAATTCTTCCTCATTCGGATGCTCAGGTTGGACATTGGTGTATTATTTTTGACATATTTCTGTTCTTACATACAATGACTTTCTGTCATGAGATTGACAGTTTGGATATTTACATCAAAAAGCAGTTGGACAGGTGTAACTAGTAAAGTAAGCAACAACATGAAGAGACCTTAAATGCACGCTTTCAACAAGATAAGACGTGATGCTGCACTGTATATTTCCTATGAATCTAACATGAATCCAACACACAACCACAGTCAGCCATGTGGCAACAGATCCTTATCATGTATACCAGAAGGTGTGCGTAGTCTCTGTATTCTTCTTATCGATAGGCATCAATACACAGACAAATCTCCACATCGGTGCAGGTCCAGGTAGAGAAGAAGTTGAAAGTGGAAGTAAAGAAATCGCAGGATTTTAATTTTTAGGTATTTTTCTAGAAAGTAACATGTCCCTGTGTATAATCCGTGAATCTCTGAGCTTCTGCACTCATATATCATTAAACTCGCAGTAAAAACCAAAGACATACTAGCTGGAAAACTCATATCTAATGTGGCTGCTGTTCAGAGATGCTCTTCTCCATATCCAAGTACTTCCCTGAGTTGACTATCAATTAGTTCAAATTATCATTCATACTGTGATCACCATTAAACCTTTACTGAGATACAGCCGGCTCTGTAGCTGCTCCATCCACCGCCCTTTGTTTCACAAAGAGTAAAGCTGCTGCAGTTCAAACAAAATATGAACTGTTAACTTTTTCTAATACAATGTTAAAATCCCGTCCCACTTTATATGGCAGCAATACCTGCAGCAAGCAGGGGTGAGTATAAAGGGGGGCATGGGGTGTGCTGGGCTGTATTTATTTCAAGGCTATTACTAACATGTTTTTGCACATTTAGATCAGTATAAATAAATATTATGTTAATTAAATGGTATTAAAAAAAATTTAATACCATTTACAGGCCAATAAAACTCTGACCTGGGGCTATTAAGGTAAACATTAACTAATTATTAACATCAACACAATCAGGACCTTTGAAGCAACTTTTCTTGCTGTAGAAAACAAATCGAAGGCCACATCTCAGCTCGACGGTTGCTATCAGAACCTTTGTGTGTTTCAAAAATACCTTCCTCAGCGTGAACATGCAGACACACACAGATGCAGAAAAAAAAATACGCATGAACAGGTGTAACTACTAAAGTACGCGGTGACATGAAGAGACCTGGAACGCACTGTTTGAGACAGCTGCAGCCTTAGCTCAAAGCAATCTGACCATTCCCCTCTGACCTCTGACCTCATTTTTTCTCCTGTTCATACCATTCAATGTACACTATAGAGATGATTGTATGGAAAAATACCAGCAGGTTTTGAAACATGTCAACACGCCATGTTTACATGCAATAAATCACCTTTCTTGCTCACTCTGATGCTCAGTTTGACCTACAGCATACCATAATGTGTTCACATGTCTGAATAAAATAGGTTCCTGACAGGAGATATTTGCAATAAAAGGCAGGTAAACAGGTGTAACTAGTAAAGTACCTGATAACATGAAGAGGCCCAAAAAGCACGAACAACATCAGATATGAGGCTTGTATATAGCATTTGTATTCTATTTTTATCTTATTGTATATTTTATTCTATTTTATTCTACTGTATATAGTATTTTATTTTATTCTATTCTGTACAGTTGTGTACTGTATTTATTCTTATTTTATTTTATTCTAATTTTTGCTTCATAACTTTTGCACTGTCCACTTCCTGCTGTGACAAAACAAATTTCCCACATGTGGGACTAATAAAGGTTATCTTATCTTATCACTCTATATTTGAACATCTACACTGATATATCGTTAAACTGGCTTTAACAACACTTATATCTTCAGCGCAGCGGTGGCCATGGCACCCGCGCAAGGTTACAAAACTTGAGAGGTGCGCTGCCGAACAAAGGACACCAAAGCACAGCTTGCGCCAGCGGGTGAGTTTTACGGCCCCATAAAGAAGTGGTCTGTACGTATGTCAGTGAGTATGTATCAACATGTCATCCCAGTTCTTACTGAAACACACACATGCACAGCTGCTCTGACCAAAGCCAGGCAGATGACGTTGGCAGTGGGAAACCAAGGGCAAAGCACCAGTGTCCCATATAACACTGTAAATAGATGAGCAGACTTGAGGTTACGTTTGCATTACTCGTGCCCTTCAACAGCTATGTGGAAAATTCGGAGGCGCTAGGAAGCCAGTGATCCTGGTGCAAGATCCACCACGTGTTCCTCAAGCTTCATTCACATTAGTAACGAGAGCTGCATAACGGCAAGCCCGGGCCAAAGGGTCACTTTATTAAAAAAAAGTGATAAAGTGCCATCTGCTGAATAACACTCGGGGACAGTAAACCAGGTAAGTACCTCGATCTGGGAACTTTTATCACAGTGTGTGCTCACCAAGGTCAAGAAACTCAGAAACATCACACATTTATTGAACTTAAACAGGGAATAAATAAAAGACTTAAGCTCAGAGCAGGGTGGTGTTTTTGCCCACCCACTTACACCTGCAGCAGATTTGTGGACCTCAGGAGAGCAGCCACAGAAAGAGTTGGAGATTATGTATCGGAATTTCAGAAGCGGGACCACGCCTCCAAACACATCATCTATATAGGTTCCCCCAGTTCTGCAAGTTTTTCATTCTTGTTTACATGCCCCACCCTCCCTCCTTGTTCTCAATTCTTTAACTTCTTCATTTCTATTTAGTACACGGGGATCTGCCAGGCCTGGGAGCCATCGCCAGTCCCCTTTGAGGCCTTCCCCAAACCTGCAGCTCAATTCATGTCCAAGCATTCACTTTTACCTACTAAAACGCTGTCAAACCTAAAATGAGGACGTGGGCCCAGCTAGTGAAAGTGAAGAACGGAGATAAGCAAAACTAAAAGAAACTAAACTCTCAGGCAGCTGTGGACCAGCGGCTCTCTTTCTGTCATCCTGGCTTGTGTCGAATTAACCTGTGCGAGAGTTTGAGTTTGAGGGAGAACATTCAAACTCCACATAGGAAGGCTGAAGTCAGGGCTTTATATCAAATTGGATTAATTGCACAGCCTAGAAAAACACGCTTTTCAATCAGAACCTCTGTAATATACACATGACTGCATACATACAATCGAGCTGTAAAATCCTTGAATGAGATACTGGATCCTTTCCAGGTCGAGGGCTCCCGGCCCTTCCATCTGACCTCCCAACACAGTCCAGCAAATTTCTGCCCTGCAGGGATCAATAAGCATCTCATCTGATTATTGTTTTTGTTGACAAGGTGCAGTGACTTAGGTTTGACTTTGTTTGCAAATTGTGAGACGTCATGGGGTGCCCTTGTTGGAAAAGAGAGAATCAATTGCTAGACGAGCGGCGGTGGAGTCAAAGCTGTGCTTGTAACAGCTGCATCCTGATGCAGGCATGTGTCTTAATATCTGCGTCTGCTTAAGGACAAAGACTTTATTTTGTTCGCGACTGAAGGGATTTACTCGGGAGCAAGGCAGCGAAATGCTAAGACTGTTGTTTAAGGTTGTTTAAGCGTGCCATTCGGAGCTACTGTATTAATCAAGTTCTGAGAAATCCTCAGGGGGCTTCGGGACAATCTAAGAAATCACTCATTTTCCAGGAAGGCTGTTTGCTAATGTCTGATCCCTTATCTCTGAAATCCTCTAAAAAATCAATCTGGGATATGACGCTCGAAGTTATTTCCTACAGTTGTACCTCCTCGCCTGCGTCTCCGCTGTTCCACCCATTCACTTAATGCCTCTGAGTGAAGTAAAGATCCTCCAAGAGCAGAGATATTTTTAAACCCATTTCATACTCAGGCTAGACGGCTGCTTTAAGGCAATATTGGGAAGTCATGCACTGCAGCGGCAGCAAGATAAAGGTGCCTTTTTGATCTATTGGTGTACAACCAGTGATGGGAGTATGAGTGTTGAGCTCAGCTCCATCATTTATAGTTATTTTTTTCTCTCGTAGAAATGAAAGATAAATGAGATATATGCGCGTAATAGTTTCATCATTTCTGTAAATTTCACCTCACAGTGCATTCACACTTGTGTCCGTTTCGATTACGCCATTTTCCTGCAACTTTTTTTCATTTCTGTCTTAACCAGCACTGACATCGATCTATCATCTATCTGCGTAGGGCCATGGAAAAAGCTCATTTCTTTGGTATGGTATGAGTTTTGAAACCCTACGTCACCTTGTTCGGGAGTTGCTGCATTCACACTTCGCCCACACGCCCAAGGGGGTGACGACAATATCTCATTAGCCTTTTACAGCTGAGGAATAGAAATGTGGGGAAATATCCTTAGCTTTATTATCTGTTTGTTTAGTTTTATTAAAACCTGCCTGATGAGGCATTTAAAGACATGTTTACTGAGACTGTGGACACCTACAATATCATGATACACTATGAGTCAACTGCTTTCAAAGAGCTGTTTATACTGTAATCACTGTTCTAATTTTCCTAAAAAAGCATCTGACACATGCCCTACACACTAAAGAATAATTAAAAAGACTAAAACTAACAATGAAGTGGATAAAAGCCAAAGCAGAACTGACCATTTTCAAACAATAAAAACTCGGCTGACACAAGAAAATCCACTCTGGAAACAAACTGAAACAGAAAAGAGAAAAAGTTCAAATGAAATAAAAATAAAACTAATTAGAAAATACAAAAGTATAATCACACTGTCAGGTGTTCGTTACACTTCTTTACTAGTGCTTCTTAGCTGCCAAGCACACATTTACAAAAACACTGTGATTGATGCACTGAGAGAAATTTGGGGTTCGGTGTCTTGCCCAAGGGATGAACCCCCCACCTCCTCAGCCACAGCTGCTCCAGTATAATTTATATCACAATGTGTGCACGTCCTCAGAGGATGCTGTTTTGCTTTGTGTTACGCAGATGGGTTTCAGGCATGGCTGTCAAACATAAGGCCCGGGTGCCAGAATCGGCCAAGCAAAGACTACAATCTGGCCCACAGGTCAGCTGTGGGAAATGTAAAGGAGGGCTAAAATTTTTGACTTTTAACGGCATTTTCACAAGTTTTACAGCTTTTCTTACTAATAAAGACCACTTCCATGGGCATTCACACTGCACCAGTATAAATAAGTAATAAATAAATCATTAAATGAAGGAAAAGGTTCAGATTTTTACAGTGGATCCACAGAAAAAAAGAAAAAAGAAAAGAAAGAAGTTTTAGTGTTAGGCTGTCATGCACAGCAGTTAAAAGAAGTAGCCAGAAGGAAAGTGAAAAGAAAGAGAAAGAGTGAAGCACAAGCCTTCCTGTCATCACTGTAAAAACAACATACATCAGGGTGAGCCTTCAAAACCTGCTCTGGCCTTTAAAGTACGTGCATTTCCATGCATATTTCAACATGCACGCTAACATAACTGTCCGTTCACTGTCAAATTAAAGGTGGTGAATAAAACTGCCTCAGGAATTGCAAAAATCAAGCCTGCGGGCAACTCTCCATGTCTTCAGGTCTGACTACTTTTTAATCCTTTGTCTTTCGACCAATATCATGCGTGTGTGTGCTTTGATTCATCACTGCAGAGACGAACCAGTCGAACCACTGGGCTCATGTCATTTACTTCAGCAAGATTTGCCTCCATTGATGGAAAAGTTCACATTAGCTGTCGCCCAATATGAATTCCAGTAAAAGGTCAGATTTGTTGTTATTTACGAGATAAGCGGTGTTAAGCCTGCTGAACTTGGAGGGCGGGGCTCAGCGCGAGCAGTCGATAAACACCGCGCTGAATCGGTGGGAATCAAACACTTCTTATTTTGTCGGGGTGTGTTGGGGGTGGGGGTGGGGGTGTGGACGACGACCCGAAGAGGATCACAGCTTCTGTCTGCGCCTGTCCAAAGACTATTTCTCTTATCGCTCTCTCCCCACAGTCTCTTCCCTCCCATTCTCATTACTTTAATCTCCACTGCACCTCACTGACCCACCCCTCCTCCTCCTCCACCTCTCCTCTCCGCTGGGCTTTTCCTCTCCCCATCTCTCCATCTCCCAACCCTTTATCTCTTCCCGTGTCCCTAGAGTGCTTTATCGCCACGCGCCCCACCCTGTTTCTGGAACTGCTAGAGATGGCTGGAAACAGAGTGGATGTCTATACTTTAACATGTATGTTAATATGTGTGTGGATGTGTGTGGGTGTGTGTGAGAGCGCACAGCTGTGTTTGTGCCTGCCCGTCTGTGTGTGAGCGTTTGTGCATGACTGCGCCTAAGAGCGTGTCCGGATCATTACTTGTCTGCAGGGTAGACTCCCCGTGGACCCACACATACAGGCTTTATCTTACCCCAAATGACCCCCCAGAGAGAGTGATGAGAGAGCAGCGGGGAAAAGAGGGGAAAACAGGGAGCGAGGGGGGGATATGGGGTGAGTGAGTGAGGGAGGGAGGGGTGAAAATGGGGAGGAGAGGCAGAACAGAGGCAGCGAGGGAGAGAGATGAGATTTGACAAAAGACAACCAGAGAACATGTCAGGAGAAAATGAAAGAGGCCTGAGACCAAATGAGTGGGTCGAATCAACATCGGGCCTTGTACTCGTGTGCTTATCGATGAAAAGCCTTTTAGATCATTTGTAGCTAACAAAAGCCTTAAGCCAAATCCAGGGAACGAACACGAGAGAAACAGAACATCAGCAACACAATGTTCCCTTCAGCAAAGTCAAATGACAGGCACATCTTCTGTTTTTTCCTCTGCTTGTATAGACACTGTCTTTTGGCTCAACAGCAGTTTTGTGATAACGTCTGAATTACAGCAGCAAAGGTCGAAGAAAGCTCGTCAATGCTGCGAAAGAACGGGAGCGGCGAGTGGTGCGTTTTGGGGTTTTTTTAACATCGCTGAAGCATCAAGTACGTTTTATCAGAGGTGCTTTCCGAAGGCTGAGAAACCTTTCTCCACCTTTCTCCTCCATCCACACCTTTAGCACATCACACACGGTGGGATGTTGAAAAACCAATAATGGCACATTTTGCAGCTTTCTGCACGATGGCCAGCTTTTTCCCTCTGCATCTGAGGGAACTACTTCCACTCGTATCACACGACACATCACAGCATGGCGTAACACTCTGACCTCTTCTTCAAGGTCAAATAAGTTCAAACTGTCATAGAATGTTTTTATCTTTACAACTGTGCTTAAAATTCGACTGTTGGCAACATTTAAGAAATGATACTGATATATGGGGATTGTCGAGTAATCTATAAACGCAATGAACACAGAAAATTATCACAGCATGAGAAAAAAAAAATGTAATTAAACCATGATGAGTTGGTCCTGATGTTTCTAATTGAGAAAAATATTTAAAGAGTTTTTCTTGTTTCTACTGCATCACACCTATGGAAAAAATAACACATTTATAATAGGCAGGAAGTTTGTGCGTAAGCTCGATGAGGACGCTCTGTTTGCTTTCCCAGGTGTTTGACTGCTGGTCTGCTCCTCACTTCCACTTTCCCACGCTGTAAAACTCAATGCTGACATCATTGCTGTACTCTAATCATCTTTCCTCCTTAAACCAATCAGCTGCCACTCTGCATGCTTTAAATCACCCCGCTCTCCTGTCACTGTGCCTTGCAAACTACTTCGTGCAACCCACCTCCACCCCATCTCCACCCGAACCAAGTCACTTCATCCAACCCTGCATCTTGTCTTCACCGCCACCTGCGTCTAGACTCCGGGAGGTTTTGCCTAATTCCTATCACTGCTGGAATTTTCATTCTGCTGGTGAAATCCCAGTGATGAGCCATCAGAGTCTAATAGCATAATTGAATTCTGTATCAATAAATTATGTTCAGTTCCTTCTAATGGTCTCTCCTTATTGAATTGCTTGTTGGCAAATAGGCCAGCTATGTGAAGAAGTCAAGCATCAGTTATGCTGTTCATGTTAGCATCTTAACAGGACTTGACACTCCCTCTGTAATTGTTCTGTGTCACCGACAGACTGATTGCCCGTTGTCGTCTATGAGGCTCTGGATTTGATCCACATGCTGGCCTTTTTACTAATTACCAAAGGCCGCCCCATCTGTCTGTCCACTTCAGGAGCATTTGCAACTCACTGATAAAAGCCAACGAGCTTTTTGAACAAGCGTGTACATATTCCTCTGCGGTGCATAGGAGTCTTTAATGTTCCTTCTGTCTCCTATTGTGACAGCGTCTCAACTTAATTGCAGCGTGCAGGCAGCGCTTTTGGTTTTCCGCTCTGGTGCTGGCACCGTCAAAGCTCTTCAGTTTGAGGGATCTGGTAAAGGTTTTTCTGCTGGAAATATATCGTAATTATGAGAGAAACTGGTGTGTTTTAGATTCACAAATGCTGCTTGTTTGTCACGCTGATGAAGTGGGGCTTTCTCTTTCATCTTTACCAAGTGGAGAAACGGAAACAAAGCGGCACGCTGCAGCAGAATGAACTGTCATCCAGTAAACCAAGAATATAAAATAGGGCTCATGTCCAAACAAACCTGCTGGATCACTCTGCTCCCTCACTAGTAATTGGTGCCGGGCTTAAGCACAGAGCAGCGGCACAGAGGGCTTTATGTAAATCCAACAACTGCAGTTTTGTAGCAGCAGCAAAACAACGTGCGCTACCGAAGCACACGTCAACTCCTCAGGTAGGGCCAGCCTAGCCAACAGGAAGCTGCGGCCTCATCCTGTGAAGATGCTTTCTGGCTTTTCGCCTCAGAACATCAAATTAATTTGGCAAAGTAGAAGGCTGTCTTATGTAAATGAACAGCTGAGTTGCAAAAGGCGCATTGACTTCCCTGAGCAGAATATGAATGCAGAAAGACGAGGGAGCGATATTTTGAATGAGTGTTTTCCTCTAACACACACAAACACACAAAAATGCATCACGCCCCGTCAGAGTGAACTGCAGGCATGTGCGTAGACACGTTTTGCTCACCCAGACAACAACCTTTTGAGCTCTCGTGCTCCAAATTGCTTTTCTATTTTTTAGTAGGAAGCAGACTGTAGTTTAGAGGGCTGCTAAAATCAGTAGAAATGTCTTTATTGTTCATTCCCGCCCAAGGCCCGGTCTTCTCTGTTGTTTGTTAGGTGACTCAAATGTACTTTCACATGAAATGGATTTTCTCTTACAGAAAAAAAAAGTCTTTCCACCATTTCTACATCAACACACTCATTAAGCCAGAGTGCTTTATAGCCATGCAAGGAGAATCTTAACAACTGCCAGACATTCATGAAATTTTATGCAGGTGTTTTGATGTCACTAAAAACTCAAGATATTTAGTCTCAGCTGTGATTTGTGTGGACTGTAATTTCTTTATAAGACTGGTTTGGTTTCCTTTAGTAAACTCAATAATAATTCGTTTTCCGCATCATTATTTCATCACGTTTATGCCACTGAAAGTTCAAATCGCTAATCTTACAACATTGGTTAATCTTTAATCAAACCTCTACTAGGTTTTCAGTCAAATTTGTCTCGAGGTAAAGGTCAAATTTATTATTTTATAAGCAATCATGATGAGATACTGTATCATCGACGCTCTTTTCTTTAAATGCCTCTTTTGACCCAGACATACTTTAACTAACTAGGGCTAACAGCGGTAGTTGATTGGCAGTTGCCAAAACTCAGCTAGTTAACACGTTAAACCCAGACATATTAAAGTAGTCAGTCTGCAAATAAGAAAGAATTTAGAGTTAGAATTGGACAATGTTCATTTACTGTGTCACATCAGTTAGCTCTGACTAAATCCAGCTCCAAGATGCAGTGAAAACGCCTGAAATATGTACTTGTTGTTTTCATAATGAAGATTGCTTTATTTCCCGGGTAAAAGGAGAGACCAAACAAGAAACCCTAAAAAGTTGCAGCAAACAAGAAAAAAATATTGATATTGGCACTGGCTCCCAGCTGAATCGGTCTTTTTGCTGCTCTCACATCCACCAATGAATGTCAGTAAGTTTGCAAGACTGTTTTCAGTCTTCACAGTCTGAAATCTCATCATGTAGGAGCACTTTTTTTTACTGCTGAGTTAATGAGTGACTATTACTTAAGTCGGGAATCCTGACAAAGTACTGTAGTTTATAAAGTAAGCAGCAATGTAATTAGGCGAGCTATAATGCCATCAAGCATTATTATCATTAAGCATGCTGCTGCTAACTTAGCAGATCTGCTGGTTTGGGGAATTGTACATGTATTTAGCATGTCCCACCCAAATATTCATGCGGTCAGTGAAACCAAAAAAACGTAAGCGCGTAACCCACAGTGCCAGATTTTAAAAGTTTAAGTAGCGCTGAACAAATAATGAGCTCACTGTTTGTTGAGGTGCTTTGTCTACAAAACTGTATTAACTACACAGCAAAACAATAAAAAAAAAAGAGAAAATGCAGGAGAACATTACATAGACCAGCTCCGCTCTTGTAATTGGATACCATTACCCCATAAGCTGAACCCTCACCCTTGCATAACACGGGCTAATGAGCCAATAATCCAGCATTCAAGCAGCAAAAGGAAAGATCAATGCATACTAGATCTACATTACATTACGTTGTAGCAACATTACGTTGCTACAATTACGTTGTTATTGTAGTGAAAATCCCTGTATGTAATTAAGGTGCCGGAGAAGGCGCCATCCTTATTCAAACCCAATTATAACCAGGTCAAACGGCCTTAATTGGGTGACTAGCTTGTTGATTATTTGTGAAGAAGGCGGATCACACAGTTTATCATACTGATAGAAAAGAGGTCTCTGGTTAATTTTGGTTGTGTCTGCGGTGATAACTGAGAAATTAAAAAGCAAATAAACCATGACATTATCGTCAGTGTTGCGGGATTACTTGTGGAATAATTAGTGAGAGGAACAGATAGAAAGGATGTCCAGTTCTGATAAAACCTGGCAAACCGAAGCTCATCACCAAGGACTGATGATGAAGGTTAATCCAAGGCAAAGACAGAATGAGAGAAATTTGGCAACATGTTATTTACATCTGTGGGTCACATGTAATCTGACACATATGTGAAACCTCTCCTAATGCACATTTTTTGACTTGCATGCTAGAATGAGAGGCAGCAGGTATCCTGTCAGATCTGGACTAAATGTCAAATCATCACAGTAACTGTGTCAAAATGCTGATTTTTAGCAAATATAATGATTACTATGGTTACGAGGCTAACAATGGGCAAGAGCACTATCTAGAAGAGACAGCTGTGGTTTTGAAAAAAATAGTCACTTTAAAGTTCACTAATCAAAAAAAAATGTCACGTACTTTAAAAAATTGCATGTGCTACACTTTTACTTTTACAACCCGTATTCCATAATAGTTTGGACTCTATGTAAAAATGTAAAATCAAAAAACAGAAAACAATGATTTGCAAATCTCTAAGAAACACAATAAACTGAGAAAATGCACCACTTAAGGAAAACCTTTCCCTAATTTTGAATGTGATGGCAGCAACGAGGACATGTTTACCACTGCGTAGCATCCCCCTCCTCTTTTTGCAACAATCAATACAAACCGGTAACAGGTACTGAGGAGATCATCTGTTTCCGTATTTCTGCCTGATGTACGATTGTAGTTGCTGAAAAGTTCCAGGTCTGCTTTATCATATTTTCTGTTTGAAATGGTCCAAATGTTTCAATTACATGAAATGTCTGGATTGAAGGCAGGCCAGTTCAGCATGACCTTAGCAGTAAATAACTGTAGTATGTGGCTTAGCATGTTCTTGCTAAAATATGCAAGGCGTGACTTGGAAAAAATGACATTTGGATGTGAACGTAGGTTGCTCTAAAACAATAATAATCCAAATGGGTACTCTCCTCTTTAGTCTGGATGACACTGAATCCATTGTTTCCCAAAAGAATTTCAAATTTTGATTGGTCTGACCACTGAACAGTTGCACTTTGTTTCTGTACATTGTAAATTATTTTTTGCTCAGAAAAGATACCAGTCGTCTCTCTACATGATAGAGCTTTAACCTGCAGACATTGGTTTCTGGAAGTGTTTGTCATAATTCTACATTATTCTCGAATTGTTCCACAAACTGTAGATAACGTTTTTGGGGTTTTTTGCAAATTGCAAAAAAAGAGAGTATAAAAAGAGCATCTTAGAGAGGCAGTCATGCTACTGAACTGTTGCTAATTAGTTGCAAAACGTTCCTCCAGCTGATTTAGTTTCTTTGAACTATCTTGACCTGTTGCTGCCATCAAAAATGAGCTAATATTTTTTATGAAATGGTAAAATTCAAACATTTGACGTGGTTTCTGTGTTCTGCTGTGAGATTTGCACATCAATGCATTCTGTTTTTATTTACACTTTACTAATGTTGTACTGATGAAAATACATTCAGTCACATTTTATATTTAACACATTTTTAGAAACTTGTTTCAAACTACTGCTACATTTTAATAGGAGTACTGTACAGATAACTGATGTGTGCATAATAATGTAAAAGAGGTCTAAAGAAGACTACAAGCTGTTGCAGGCACCAAAAATCCTTCTGCTTGCACACTACAGTAATGCAAATAGAGAGCTATGTACATACTGTAGTGAGGTGTCAACATAACATAACAAGCCAGTTTGCTAATGAACTTTTTTGGCCACCTGGTTCACGGCAAAGAAGCCCCTGTACCGAAGTGAGCACTGTGAAATGGCCAGATGTAAACAGGATGGAAAGTCTTCTATGGAGAAGTTCTTCCAACCCTATGAGGTATCATATCGCTTAGAAAAGTATAAATGTATTTAATTCCTTTTTCTAAATGACTTAAAGTGGTTCACATTCAACATTATTATAAAGGGTCAAAATTAGCAAAAGAATTTTTAGACCACACATTCTCTCATCGAAGTCTGACATCTGCATTACCCACAAGTCAACTCAACACCGTCCTGTCTGTGTGATACAAGCAACTTCTGCTTGGAGCCATTACCCTGAAGCAGAGATAAGGAGCAGGTTATACAGGTAAACCTCTACACCAAGGATCGTTTACTTTCAAAGTGAGCGTTCTCAGACCCAGGATTTTTACGTTCTGGGAGATCTAATCCTTGTTTTGGTTTTGTGAAGCTACTTACGTTTGACCCGTGTCTGCGTGGGTCCTCTCCAGACACTCCAGCTTGCTCCAGCAGTCCAAATACATGCGGTCAGTATGGTTAGGCTAACAGGGGAATCTAAAATGCTCATAGGTGTGAATGTGAGTGCGAATGGTTGCCTGTCACTCTGTGTTAGCCCTGAGACATCCTGTACATTGCCTCTCGCCCTATGACAGCTGGGATAGGCTCCAGCCCGCCACCCCAACCCCACAACCAGAAACAGAAGAAAATGGATCGATGGATAGATGTACGCTAAAATATGATTTGCTATTATATCTTTAGAAATGTATTATTTGGCTTTGTTAAGCATTGTTTTTTTTAATTCTTTATTATTCTTCTGATACTTTGTATAGACTCCTTTATCTTCCTAAATCGAATTTTAACTTTTGCAGACTCCTTCTTTTTATTGTCTTTAGCCGTGTTAACTCCCCACCTGTTAACTCTCACCTTTATAGGTCACATATATATTGTCTCAGTCTTCCTTTATGGTGTAATCTGCATAGTGTCCTCATAGAGAAGCATTCCAAGTATTGGTACTCTTGGTTTTTTCTTACTGTGGATTCCTTGTGCCGAAGTTAGTTTTTGTATTCGTTGATTTTTCCCTCCGTTTATCGCTTGACTTTGTAGTTTATAAGTTATCACCATTAAAAAGTCATTAATGTTTCATTCCTGTGCCCTGCGTCCTGCATTTGGTTAGACAAATTAACCCACCATTGCCGAAGCAAATTTTATAGTTCCTTCTGGAGCCTCGAAACGCTTTTACATTACAGTTTTTGCATATGAAGCAAGCCCTGCCCGAGAATGAAATTTTTCATTTGCAAATGGAAAATTGCAAAAAGTGCAATAACCCATTTCAGATCACTTGCTGGTGGACCACAACATGTGCCCATAATGGGCAGCGTGCCACGGAGGTGCTCTGCTGTGATTTTGATTGATGACCCATTGTTGTCATTTATGCTCTTATTTCTGCACTCTGCACTTCTGATTAATTGCCGGACCCACAACAGGGAGTCTTATTCTACTCTCAGCTCCAACTGTCACCTCCAGACTGGAGTAAAGCAGCATCGGAATGTCGAATTCCAAATTTTGAATTCTGCACAGAGTGTCAGTCCAGCTTTGCGCGGGGCAGTGCCTGCAGATAACCGGCCGCTCTGAACCTAGAGCTGCTGTTTGAATAATTAACCACAATAGAACAATAAACATGCTGTTCCCACAAGCTTTCCTTATTCTAAAAATGTGAAAAGCAGATGGCGCGCTGCCTGCGGCAAAACTTTGGTGTGGAGAGAAGTGGGAATGTGCCGTAGAGGGGGGAAACAAGCGAGGCAACACATAAAAAAAAAACCTTCAGTTTTTGGGGAAAGAGCGGGAAGAACAACTGACCCGGGCTTCTTAGCTAATACTGATGTATGCAAGTGTCCTTTGTGATACAGCTTTACAGTGCCAGAGGTGTGTCCTTTTTTATTAGTGCATCGCCACAGGCAGGACATAAAGCACGGGCAACAATGGCAGAAACAAAGCGGGAGAAAAAGCCGAGATATTCAGCATGCAGATGATCACACAGATGAGATCCAAATGGAGAAAAAGTGTTGAGCGGAGAGAAAATATGCAAACACAAAGTCATTGAAAAGATAAAGGCAAGTTGCAGAGCAGATGGAGGAGGATAAAAGTACGAGGCTAGTCCTTGTGGTTTGACTTTGTCCTCCCAGTTTCACGGGAAAGCACAGGAGCTTTCTCCTGAGATGAATGCTTTGTCTGTCTGCCCACTTTCAATGAAACGAAGGAAAAGGGAAACAATAGCAGTGCAGTGAGGGCCTAATAAGCTTACGCTGTTCAGGTCATGAATGATTACAACAAAAATGTCAGTACTTTTTTTCTGTTCCATTTTTCTGAGCGTTTTGCTTTGGATTTTCCTTTCCTGTTGAAGTAGCGCACATGTACAGTAGCTGTAATGGTCTGTTCACACCAAATGCAAAGTTAAGTTTCAGGGGAGCACATTTACGTACAAAATTCAAACGAAGATGTAAACCGTCCCAAATTTGCACTGGGAGACAGTGTTTACAAGAATTGGTAGGATTGCAAGGTGGGATTTGGACTTGGAGTTGTTGGTATTTGGGCAATAATGTGTTCTGTAATTTCATCTGTACACCACCACAGTGGGTTTTAAATCAAGCAATCAATATGTGATTGAAGAGCGGACTTTCAGCTTTCATTCAAGGGGTCGAACTTGTATTAACTCTTCTCTGCAGACAAGTCGGCGTCTTTCACATAAGTTTCGGGTGACCGAGGCTTTGCATCTGTTTGCGACCAAAGCAATAGCAAGGAGATTTGTGGTGTAGCACCCTCTTTGTGACCAATGTTTTCCAGCAAGAACTCACAATCAGTCGGGGAATACAGAATTTTTCCCTAGCAACCAATGGTTGCCAGACAGTTGCTATGATTAAGGCCATAATTAACTAACATACCTTTTTCCAAAGTGTATTTTCTGTCCTCCCTGCGTCACTGAGTAACATCGGTGCATAAGCCTTAGCCTTAAAAGACTCCTGTTATATTTGAGGTAGTGACGCCTAAATTAGATTCTTTTCCTTCAAGTTGTTGCTCCGGTGAAAAAACAATATCCACGCGAACATTAAAAAAAAACCTCACACCTTTTTCTTTGAAGTTTTATTTCTGCAACACCTGAACACATTGCATCAGCGCTTGCAAGAAAAAAAACACGTGAGGATCTAACCGCTGGGCCAGACAGTACCATTATACAGCGTAGTGATGCAGACAGAGTCCCACAGAGGGGAAGAGGAATATCAGGAGGAGGGCAGCCAGACGGGACAGGCCAGGCGGCAGTAACAGAGATCGCCCTCCCGCCGCTGACAGAAGCTGTGTGAGACTGTAATCAGATTTCACACATCGCTCGAGCATCTCAACCAAACACCACGACTCTGCTGCAGTCAGGTGGCTGAACTGATGTGTGTTACAGGAGAAGTAAAAGAAAAGCAGAGTGTTCAATCATTCTGCAGACATACCCACTTTACCCACAAAATGTATTCATTTATTTATTTAATAAAAACTTGCACCACAACTTTTCTTGGCCTTATGCATTCACAGAAACTACAACTTAATGATTTCTTTTTGTACATTAAAGACTACAAGTTGTGCTTTAAATCAGGGGATTATATCAGCTTTGTAAAAAGTGTGATTATATATTTTTTTATTTCCACAACCGTTTATTTGCTCTTGCTAAT
Source organism: Oreochromis aureus (assembly GCF_013358895.1). Taxonomy (NCBI): domain Eukaryota; kingdom Metazoa; phylum Chordata; class Actinopteri; order Cichliformes; family Cichlidae; genus Oreochromis; species Oreochromis aureus. The sequence goes on from NC_052944.1 coordinate 28,470,489, forward strand.
CGAAGAACAGTTAAAGAAGTTTAGTGATGTAATCCTTAAACTTTAGGTGTAACAAATTGAATGTATGTAAAATAACTATTGAATGACACACTTTATTTGATGTAACAAAGAAACAAACAAACACACGGTAACACCAGCAACTCAATGAACCATCGGGGGACATGTATGGCACTCAATGTAAATGTGCCTGTCATACATGATGGTAGATTTCAGGATTTGCATAAAATATTCAGTTTTTATGTAAAAGAACTGTAAATGGACGTCACTAGTGTTACCAACAGCAACTGTGTAATGGCTCTGGTCTTAGCATAAGGAAGCTAACAGCAATAACTGTCATGAAACAAAGTTTCCTGGTAAGAGGACCCGCAGGACTCGCAGACAAACCAGTAACTGAAAAATGAATTAGGTTGAGTGAACAAGTCCATAAACACAGGGAGCAAAATCTAAACTCCTAAACAGAAGCACAGGGATGCCAAAGAGAGACTTTTTCCAAGTCTCTTTGTCCAAGGGAAGTGGACAAAATAGCATGACATCGAGACGCCTAACACGCCTAACGAGACAAATGCTGACAAGATACAAGGGAACGTGAGGGAAGCAGAAGAAACTAAAAATACACTACAGCTATAACCACAATAGGTTTCAAAAATAACAAAGTAACCTTAAGACTGAGGTAATGATCGTATCAAGGAAATAAACCAGGAAATACACAACAAAGACATGAAACTTGACCAGAAATGAAGCAAAAGGGGTTATTGTTCAAAAAACATATTGTTTTACTGTAACACAGGTGTTATTGTTAGAATGACATATCGTTTCATTTTTTTTAGTTTAATATTTTTGTACAAACCAGGGACAGAAAACTTCCCACTGAAAGCTCCTGATAAAATGTGTTTGCATTCATTTTTTGAGGTTATTAGCTGTGCGCAGTTTGTGCATGTGTGCATATCCATTTTGCTTACACACCTGTATTTACAGTCTTCCTGTGCCATGTATTTGTGTGTCTGTGCTCTTGCAGAGGATATTTTCACAAACTGAGGACAAAACTCTGACTTTTGACTGCAGTTTGAGTTTTAGAAGTCAAAGAAGAGGAACATCAAGTGTCACAGCAATGTGGTGCTGATATTTTCAGTGGGGCAAGGTGGTAAAACATGGGGTGTGCAGCTGATGGCGATGCTTAAAGGAAGGTTTTTGGTTTTTCAGTACTTTATTATAAAGATCGTGTGAGATGAGATCCATTCACATGACAAAAGCAGTCTGATGAACCAAAGCACTCGGGGCATAAACATAGTTACTTGTCAGGCAGACTAAAACTAATTTGAACGTTGGTGAGAACCTATAGAACGGAACTAAGGTGTTGGCCCCAGACCGACAGCCTGCAAACCCTCAGGCTGTCCTGTACATTTTTCTTTTTCTTTTCCCTTTTGAACATGTTAAGCTGCATTTGAACTCTGCACTCCTTCCTGGCTGAAGAATTGTCAGATGTTATTACTTCTTTAGTTGATTAAAAATTATATGGACAAAAACTATTTACTAATATTAGTCGTGGATGAATTTTTCAAACTTTACCTTTAAAAAACAAAACAACAAAATTCTATCAAACACACCTCACTGCACATAAAATTGGACAGCTGTTTGTGAGCTCATCTGAATTTTAAAAAAGTATATTAAAATCTAATAGTAAGGCTTAAACAGTTGTGACGTGATAACTTGTCAATATTTAAAGGAGGATACAAAATATTATCAAAAAATAAAGTTGAATGTTGGCAAAACAGCTGGCTAAAGGTATTATAATCAGCCAACTTTATGAACCAAACAATTTTTCATCTTCTTCATATCTGAAAGTGCTGCTGAGGCTGCAGCTGGTCAACTTCTTTTTTTAATTACATGAACATGTTATGCATATAGAGATTAATAGAATAAAAAAAAGGTCAAAACCTCTATATTTAACTTTGGCGATATGTGCTTTTGTTTGGACATCTATAGAAATGATTATAAGACAAATACAAATTGATAACTCTGTAAGGTGTAATTGTTCAAACACAGTGTTTTACTTAAATATGCAAACTACTCTTTAATAGTTTAAGTGTAATGTTGTTGGGACAGAAAACTTTCCACTGAAAGCTCCTGATAAAGTGTGTTTGTATTAATTTTTTGAGGTTATTAGCTGCACACAGTTGGTGTATGCAGGCATGCATGTGTGCATATCCAATTTGCTTACCTGCCTGTATTTACAGTCTTACAGTCTTGTGCCACGCTTACTCTTTGTATGTGTATCACATAGTGTCACAGCAATGTGGTGCTGATATTTTCAGTGGGCAAGGTGGTAAAACATGAGGTGTGCAGCTGATGGAAGGTTTTTGGTTTTCTATACTTTATTATAAAGATTGTGTGAGATGAGATCCACACACATGACAAAAGCAGTCTGAGCCAAATCACTCGGGGCACAAACATAGCAACTTGTCAGGCTCACTGAAATATGCAATAATGAGCTAACTTAAATGTCTTCAAAATGTCTTCAAAATGTCACAGCCACGTATAGCACAGGACCAAGGTGGTAGCACCAGGTCGAACCAGAAAGACAGCCTGCATAGATAGATAGATAGACACTTAAAGGGACAGAAAACTTTCCACTGAATGTTCCTGACGAAGTGTGTTTGATGCTAGGACCCTGCTTTCACATGTTCAGTTTTGTGTATGGAGGCATGTACACGTGCACTTTCACTTCCTTAGACAATTACATTTACAGTCTTCCCGTGCCATGCTCACTCTTATATTTGTGTCTTCGTGCTCATGCAATTCCATTTGTGAACGCCTTGACGCTTGACCCCTCGAACATCTACCCCATTAAAGCTCTTTTCTGAACTGAGCGGTTTCTGCTTGTAAAACAAAATGACTGGGTGTGCCACAGAAGTTAGAGAGCCTGGGCGGCTACCCTCAGAAAAAACTGAGAAACTTTTCTGTTGGTGATCTGATCGAATAGTTTTAATCAGATGACCATCGTCAGACGTCTTTATTGATCTCTAATCTTTATTGATTTATTGATACTGAGGTGTAAAGGTTGCCAAATCTTCTTATCTTCTCGTCTTTATGGGGGAAAGAGTTGAAGCAGGACTAAAGCTTAACTTTTGATCACAGGTTGAGTTTTAGAAGTCAAAGAAGACGAACATCAAGTGTGATTTTTGTTTGTTAATCCCTTATAAAAAGATGAGATCCAGTAACACCACATATGCAGTCTGTCGTCAAAAAGATCACTCAGTGTGTAAACAGTCATGGGGCTAGCTGTAATATGATATTATGAACTAACTTGAAAGTCAGTGATTTCAAAATGTAATGTTGTGTGACAACCTATGGTGGTGGCACCAGGTTAAACCTGAAAGACAGTCCGCAGGTACGTTCATATACATTTTTACAGCCAGGGGTTTAAGCATAAGTTGAGAATAAGTTACTTTACATTTGCAAGCTGATCATATGAAAGGCAGCTGATGCTATGAAATACTTGATCGTGGGGCGATCGTGGCAAGAGTTGGGAGTTCGCCTTGTAATCGGAAGGTTGCCGGTTCGATCCCCGGCTTGGACAGTCCCGGTCGTTGTGTCCTTGGGCAAGACACTTCACCCGTTGCCTACTGGTGGTGGTCAGAGGGCCCGGTGGCGCCAGTGTCCGGCAGCCTTGCCTCTGTCAGTGCGCCCCAGGGTGGCTGTGGCTACAATGTAGCTTGCCATCACCTGTGTGTGAATGGGTGGATGACTGGATATGTAAAGCGCTTTGGGGTCCTTAGGGACTAGTAAAGCGCTATATAAATACAGGCCATTATTATTTGAAATGATTCTTTTTATCACTTTTTAAGGGTATTTGTTAGAAGTTATGGAAAACATTTCATTATGTGAACTGTCCTCACATTGCTGGAAGCACAGCTGCGTGAGTGTCTCTGCGAGTGTATCTGTGTTGTGCTCTCGGAGATCGTGCTGTTAGGACTCAGCCAGCTTCTCTGTAAAAGCCTGATAACAGAGGCCCTCCGGCCAGAAAACGGATTAATTAAGGGGCCAGACCAGAATCCCCCAGAGGTGGGCAGCCCCGTGCACTGTTACTCCACCCAATACACACATCAGCGCACAGATGCCGGTGCGAATAAATAAGGTACATGCACACAAACAGGGAAGCAGACCTCCTGATTAAAACTACAAACACACAGGTAGAAGTAGTCAAAGTGGGTAAGAACCCACCTCTAAGCTGACACCGGCAGCCTCCGGAAGAAACATCTTTAGCACTTCACGAAGGCTTTTACTCGCCTGCCTGGGCAGCTCAGCACACTCATTAAGTTCCTCCTCTTTATTAGACCAAACATATTGTTTCAGGATGAAAGAGGTGCAAGGCGGGTGGTAAAACTGAAAGGAGAGTAATCAAAAAGAAACGTTCTTTTTCCCCCTGTGGTTCTTAATCACAGAGAACGAGAAATTAAAACAAATATTCGAATTTCAGTAATTCAAGCTGCACAATAAAATGATTTCCTCAGGTAAAATAAACAAAGGGAGAAATAAATCCACTGGAAAAATAATTATTTGCATTGACATAAGCTGAAAATGGATTATTATCATCAAACTATTACAGTGTTCAGCAATAAATAGCCGTGTGTTTGTCAGCACCGCTCGGCCCTCGGAGGTGTCCTCTATTGATCCGTGTGCTCCATCTTGCTACTTGTAGTCTAATGAATAAGAGGTAATAGGATCCAGTCTATTGAAAAGAAGCTCGTTTTTTTTTTTTTTTTTTTTCAAACTGAGCCCCTCAGCTCACTCTGCAATACTTCTTTAGTCCGTGGCATCGGGAGTTCTTTGTGATGAAGCTCTTCGCTGAATATGGTGTGGAAAAGCGATATTCAGTTTCGAGTATCTGTTTTCTGGCTGAAGTCGAGCCAGTGATTCTATAGATAACGTATCGAATGGCTTGTTGGAGTTAATAGCCACCACAGTGTGCTCTTACCGGCCATTATCATTGTTCATGTGCTCTGTTTTATGTGGCTTTATGGGCGCTATAAGCTTCCCATTTCATCCAAGGTCATGGGAACTGAGCTATTTGGAGGGCAACGACAGGATGTAAGTACACCGCCCAGCTTTTCCAATCAGAACTGCCATCAAGGGCCAGAGTACCCAAACGCACCCACTGTATCTAACCTTGTTTCATTTCAGGTGGGGTGAAGTTCCACAGAAATCAATTTAAAAACATAATAAAGGTAAAGCCCATTATGAGTTTGTGCCAGCAGCTCACTTTCATCCCATTGGCAGAAATAATCTGATTATGGCAAAACCTCTAATCTGATAATCTTGATTAGAATTAGAAGTTTAATCATAACCTGGTAGACTAAACCATGTTCGGTGTTATGGTTTGTTGGCAAAAATATACTATTTAGTAGCTCGCTGTTTGCTTTTTAATCACCTGAGCACCTCGCTTTACTTTTAGAAAGTATGCTAAAACATCAATTTCTACTGAGCAGATGTTACTAAGACTTTACATCCATGTTTGCTTGTTGCTAATTAATGTAATTCAGTGTAAAAAGTGAAAGGTCAAGAAGAGTTACTAAAGGTACAATGGTGTTTCCAAGATTGAGGATGAGCTTATAACTGCATAATCTTTTTTTTTAATCCTCAGTTGTGCTTGTGCCCTTTGCGATTACGTGGCATGAGTGTTGAATGAGAGCCATGAATACAGTCATGTGAAAAAGGATGTTTTCTGAGGACTCTGTGCTGCCCTGCTTCTATAGAAATAAAGAGAGTAAGTAGCAGTCGTGTCCTTGAATCAAATGCACCTGATTGACTGATATTCAATAAGTGTGAGCACCTCTATAAAAGCAAGAAGTCCACTCTTGGGAAGATTGCTGATCTGGAGCCTTCTTCGCAAGAGTGGACGACCCAGCAAATTGACCCCGAGGTCAGATTCGTGCAATGCTCAAAGAAACTGCTAAAAGCCCAAGAGCTGCATGTCAGGCTCGACAAGCCTCAGCTGTTTGGAAGAACTGCAGGAGAAAGCCTCTTCTCTCAAAAAAAAATCCCAGCAGCACAGATTAGGTTTGCAAAGTTGCATCTGAACAAAACCCGAAAACCTCTGGAACAAGGTCCTTTGGACAAGGGCGCAAAGTGGAGATGTCGGACCATGATGCACTGCACCACATTTGGAGAAAACCAAACACAGCATATCAACAACTATCAATGCGGTGGTGGAGGGGTGATGATTTGGACAGTCATTGAGTGAACCATGAAAGTATTCTAGAGAATCTGTCCTACAGCTAAACTTCACTCAAATTGGGTCTTGCAGCAGGACACATAACCTCCCGACCAGGTTATGTTTTCAGTACAAGTTACCATGGTGATTTTAGCCAAATAAAGAGCCCCTTTCACGACGCCGACAAACTTTAAACTCAGATTACCTGACAAACCCTTGATTCTTGCTTCATAGTTCACTCCTATCCTATCAGATCATAACACGTACAACAAATAGCTCTCAGTTACCATCAATCTCCATATTACAGACACAATAATAAAACAGACATCAAAGGAACTGAACACACAGACAAGTCAGAGATTACGGTGGCATGAGGGGGACTTACACAGCGCTATGCAACATTAGAAGTTTTAATGTTGTGGCTGATTGGTGTAGTACCATGTGATCACTGCAATTAGCTTAGAGAGCATCAGCAGCTGCTAGATGAGGGGTTTGTGCCTCTCAGGGTAGTTAAACTGGAAACCACCCCAAATTATTCCTACTCGAGGATGGTTGTCATTATAATAATACTGATTTCATCTATATTCTCACACAGAATCATTGTAATGATAACTGTAATAAACACAACTTCACATCAGTCAAACTATAGGACAGCGCTCTTTGATCAGAAAGAAAGTCCATCACTGTATTCTGAAATTTAATATATTTGTGTTATTTGGGTAAATCTATGAAAATCTACATATTTCTTGATTAACCTCATGGTGTCCCCTGCACCGTATATGCTCTGACTGACTAGCCCAACAAAGAAAGCTTAAATGTTTTTATTACCCCAGTCAGATTAGTCATGGTGCTATTTATAGTACTGAGAAAAAACAACCTCAGGCTCTGGTTCACTCAAACACTTTCCAAAAGTCTAAAGAGCAGAGAGTGTCTGAATGGGAAAAAAAAAAATTCAAGGTCAGGACTTTGGAAAAGGGAGGACTCTGCAACGTAGAAGTTTGCCCGACAATAACAACAGCACCCAGACCGAGATGCTCTCGGTATTAATAATGAATAATGCATTTTCGTGTTGTGCGGAACAACAGGGCCATCCAGATACAGGACTTTGCTCCCATAATCTTTCTGCCCAGACCGTTTTAATCCAGGGTCTGCTGGTATCTGGCTATCGGACATCTACAAGTAGATGAAAGGGTTCGTACCAAGGGCAGCTCCCTGGAGCCGGGCCCAAACCCCGACAAAAACCCTCGCCCATCTGTCTTCATCTGGCACCAGCAGCCAGAACCACACATGACAGAGAACCAGGATAAAAGCCTGTCTCATTTTGTGACAAGGAATAAAGAGCGCTCTCGCATTCATTTTTCATTATGAAGTCTTTGCTCTCTAACAATTATACAACAAATTACTGATGTCTCTTCTTCTTCATCTAGGAGGCTCCCCCGAGGAATCAATCACAAACTGGGATATCAATGATATGCGGCACCACGGGGGGGTGACAAGAGGGCATTTTCAACTCTACACCCTCCATTTTTGTATCCAGTATAGCCTCTAATCTGAAATAAGGTGCACGCCTGCACATCAAAATCTATTTGCTCCTGAGCCACAATGAGGAGAAAATGCACCTTTGCACTAATGCATCAAAGTGGCTGAAAGTTGGCCAGTTTTCAATGTTTGTTTGTGTGTGTCTGTGTGTGCATGCATGCTTCTGCAAGGAGGGTTGCTCAAGGACAGCATCAACCTAACAGGGGATCAAGTGGATGGTGTGTGCGTGAGAGAATATGTGTGTGTGTGTGTGTGTGCCTGCTGGCCAGGGTCAAACCAAGAGGTTTGTTAACATGGAGCATTAATCTCGCTCGGGCCAACATCCACACATCGCTAAATCAGCGCACGCACACACACAGCCTCAGTTCTCCGCGGTGAGCCGAGATGCCCACAAGTAAATTTTTAATCACATGCGCTCTAATCACTCAGGCTCACAGTCGGTCTTAAACCCCAGTCGTGACCTCCGCTTACGCACATTAAGAAGACCTGCCGGTCCAAGCGGACTCAGTGAGCACCGCATCCTCCCGCACCCCTGAAACCTGCGTGCCCGTAAAGCCCTTCCCCGTCAATACCAACTGCACAGAGAAGAAAAAAAAGACAACACTCACCATCTGTCCTCCTGTATGATTTTCTCTGCCCCTTTTTTTTCTCTGTGTGTGCAAGTGTGTGAGCTCTGCGATGCTTAACTGTCCCCTTCCTTCAAAGCTTTGCTGATACTGTTGCGTTTTCTGAAAAATCCCCCCCACCCTAAAATCACCATCTGGCTCTCCCCATCACCAGGATGTCATCTTTGTTGGCCTGACAGGGTACATGCAGGCGTTTCTGTCACTCAGAGTTAAATTTGAATGAAAAATAACTGCATTATACTGTATACAGAAACTCCACATCCTACTTCTCCAGGTTATTTTCCTCCCTTTCTTTTAGAACTTCCTATCTCACACAAATGGAGGAATTTATGCTACATACCATCATGTCTGACTCTTTCCGCCTCCCGGGAACCAGTAAACAAAGACTTCTCCTTTTCTGGCTCGGGGCCTAAGAACGACCATTTTCAGGGACACTGTGCAGCAGCCAGACACAGAGCAGTATATCATAGTCTGCTACTGTATAAATAAACTCCTTTCTCAGAGCCTTTAAAGGGCACCCTCCATCTAAAAAGACTTTTGTGATGAGCTTTAACACAGCCGTGCAGTGAATCTTAGTCAGCGCACTTTATCTTTGCGGGTTTTTTGTAGAGGGCCGGTGTAGCCTGTGCGTTTGTGTGTGAGCGTTTATTCGTAAGTGTGTCGCTGTTCTATATCCTCTCTGTCCCCTCCATCAACACCACCTCACCTCACCTCCATTGTTATTCCCTGCATCGCTATTCTCCCAACAGAGTGCACATTCATCACTCGGTCTTGTGCCTTTCTTGTGGGCACGCCAGAGAGAGAGAGAGGAGAAAAAAAAAGAAAAGAAAGAAAGTCGGGAACCTTTTTAGGTCCGTGCTTGTAAATGACCTGCCGCGAGATGGGGTTTATTAAGTCACCTCGCCTCCTTTCTCACTAACCTACTTCCCCGAAGACAGACGAGGAGGCGAGAGACAGACGGACAGAGGGGAGACAGGTAGACGAACAGATCAAAAAGGAGCAGCAGTGGACCGGGTTCGTGCGGGGGGGCGAGGATTGATGAGATTTCTCAGTATTTTACGTGGGCCCTCCATCCACCTGCTGTCAAAGCCTTTTTTAAAAGACACGAAAACGAGAAAATCTGGGAATGATTTCTGTTTTGTTAGACATTTACAAAGGAGTCCCACGGTTATTTGCTTTGCTTGATGGGAAAAGGGGAAAAAATACCATTCTAGCTTCCTGGAGTACTTGATGGCTTTAAAATGTCTTGTTTTGTCTGACCAAAAGTCAAAGACAAGGACCAAATAAAAATGGGGGATTCTTATTTTGACAAGCTGGAGCCTGCAAATGGTTTTTTTTTTCCATTTTAAGCTTACTAAATGACTTGAATTATTCATTAGATGTGACAGCTATTTCACTGAGTGACTGAGCTGAAATAGGGACACCTCCTCTGATGCTCTTCATGTTTATTTAAAATCTTTTTTATTCTACCCCCCCACACACACACACACACACACACAAGTAAATGATTTCTGCAGGGACTGACTTGCTTTGAGTGTGGCCCATAATTTTCTGTCAGCTGTCAGATTAATGAAGTACCCCATTAACATGTAGCCAAAGTACGTTTTATGTGTATGTAAAGAGCCACTTCAAGAACCAATAGTGACAACAATGCGCATTTACTTCCAACAAGGCAAAAACAAACCTCTGTAAGTGATGCAGCAGACTGAAAAAACTTCAGCCAGCAACAAACTAATCAACTAATGGAACAGAAGCAAATCTGTGTTATGGAAAATATTGAACACACTCCAGCAACAGCTGGAATCAGTCTGCCATCATGCTGGATTCAATAAAGATATAAATAGTCTGTCATTAACAGTTGCCCTCCTCTCCTCCGGGTATACGAAAGAGTTCACACTGATAATCCCGCGCGGTTAATCTCCGTGTGAAGTTTAATTAATTTCCCGGCACAGGTGTTGACACTCTCTTAATCTGACTGAGCAGGAGAAATCAATCATCCCGACAAGCTTTGAGGCGCTGGCAGAGAAGATCACGATAAATACACCGATTCCATCCCGGCGTATAGCTGGTTTTAGGCTAATGTGTCCGACAGTGTAAGCGTCTCAGCTCGGACAGAGACGCGCTTTCGTGCAGTTCTCCAAGATCAAGACTGCGCGTCACTGGCAGCGGATAATGAAAGCATTCGCCCAATGTCGACCAGTCGACAAGCAGACCGGTTTTCCAGGTGCAGCGGAGCTAGCGCTGTTCGCACCGCTGAGTGCAGTGAGCTCTGTTGCCAGGTGGAGGCAGTGCACAAAGTATGCGGTACAACAGGTCTGTTTTACTGTGCTTGTGGTTTTGCTGGTCTGTCAGCCGGCCGAGGAGAAAAGGGGTATTATACAAATATATATACAAATCGTGTACAGGAACAAACTCGTTTGGTTTTTGCCTTTTTGCAAGTATTCCATAGGATTTGACTAAAATAAAGACCTCTGTGGAAAAAGAAGGTTTTCATGTCCAGTTCATGCAAATACATGTGCATGGGTGTTGTAGACATCTTCATATGACAATGCAAATTACTGGCACCTGTGTGTCCACTGACATGAAATCACAAGCTGATATTTTCCTCCTAAAACCACAAAGCAACTCATCAGACTCCAGATGAGCTGCAAACATCAACACCTGTCACCAGTTCCTTACACAGTTTAACACAGCTTCCCGTTTAACTAGCACATTAATTTGCTCGAACAAAAAGCTGAATGTGAAAATATTTGTCATCAGCATACTTTGTGTTGCTATTTCAAGATACTATCATCACCTATATGCACATGTATACACTAAAGGCGATGGCAATCTCGTTTTTTTCCGCCAGGTCTGTGATCTAATCTATTCAAATCTTTTGATATACTGGCAAAAATGGACAAATCTGCAACATCTGGAGAGCGTAAAATTAAAGCAAATCTAACCAGATGAAAAAAAATCTGTTAACCTGGAACACCGGGGTAGAGCAGCGAGCGACATCGGAGTTTAGCGGAACGCGATAACCGGGAGGGAAAAAAAGAGAAAAAAAACTTCAAAAGGTAAAAAAAAAATCGACATGAAAAGCACCGCGTCCACTCTTCATTGCTTTTAACACTCAGCTTCACTTCAGCTCTTCGCATGTGAGAACTTCGCTCTTCTCCGCCGCTGGATCGACAACAGCACCAGCACGCCTGGATAGATTTGAGGGGTCGTGCCGGAGTGAAATCACTCCGCGGCGCATTTCCAAATGACACACATGTTGGCTCAGAACACCTTTTTTTTTTTTTTTTTTTTTTTTGAGGAAAACGTGTCAGCGCGGGGGGCTGGTCATAAATCCGCTTTTGGCGCAGCTATCGGTGCGTAATTGTCCCCACAGAGGAGCAGTGAGGAGCACAGAGAGAAAAACGGAGCATTGGCACAATAGAAACAAACATAATCGTCTACAAATGTCCGCTTGTGACACATCGACCCCCCTTTTTCCCCTTTTAAACAGCACATCAGACACGTCCACTGCTGCGCTACTACGGGGATTAACGCCGCCATGTAAGGACAGGGATGCTGCTATTACACCGTTACCGACCTTTGTTATCTCCGGAGCTGTGATGTGATGTGACGGTGGTAGCGGTGATTTCTCCCCTCAGACGGACTGCGTGTCCCGGCCAGCCGGCTGCCTCCTATCCCCTCTCCTCCTTCTTTCTTCTTTTTCCGTTATTTTATTTTAAATTATTTTATTTGTTCGATTTATTGGAGGACCTCCCGCTCCTCCTGCTCGCCTTCACTCTTGGCTCTCTTCGGCACTGTTTGGGGCTTGTTCAGGTGAAGCAGTCAGTGAGGCTGCAGATCTGCTGTCTGTCAAGAGGATGGTCCTCGCGAGCGACTCCTCGTGCTACATAACGAGAGGCGTTTGCCTCTCTCTCTCCTCTCTCTCTCTCTCTCTCTCCTGCGCGTGCGTTCGTGACGCGCGGAGATCGCTGTGCGGCGGCTCGCGCGCTCACAGCAAGCACATATGGTCTTCACACACGCCACGAGCACATTAACGCGCATGGACAATCCTAACGGAAAGTCGTTCGACCGTGACGAGAAAATTATTGTAATACTTATGTAACGTTTCCCCGAATATCGTATCTCCGGCTCCGGGCGCTCCGTTGACCCCACGCTCTCTGTTGTAAAGTTGCTTCTTGCTGTTCACTGTGAAAAGCTTTTGTGATGCCACGCAGGCTGATTTAAATTTGAAGTGGGGCTTCACAGAGAGCTCGTATGTAAATCTACAGTCAACAGGGGTGCATTTAGTGATTCACGGGCCTTAGGCAACCCCAGGAACGGGGCCTCCCTCATCTATTATTCACAGCATTTTCATAACAAAGGGGTGTTAGTATGACTGAGGCTACTAATTGCAATGAATGCAAGCATTTAGTAGATTTATTTTTCATTATTTCAATTATTTATACCCCCCCCCCCCATTCCCCCTCGGTGAATTACAGTTCCCATCCAACCCCCTCAAAATGAGCTGAGTCATATATTTTGTTTTAGCATGTCTAACGGATACATCCCAAAACACCATAAATATGGGTACTTTATAAATATGGGTATGGGCACAAGTTGTTTTTTTTCACAGGTTTACATGACATCAACTTTCTCCTGGTATCATGAGTAACAAGCCAATCATCTCAGACTTGATAATCAAGTTGTCATGGAAATCACTAATCTTTGCTGCAGTGGGACCACTATTACGTTTAAGTGTCCTCCAACATTTCTGATCCAAGAGGCCCACTCAGCAGTCATATTTCACAGAACTAGAAAAACCACCAATAAAATATATGTGTTTCTTGAACACTATTGTGATGGAAATGTTTCATGTTTTGACATGAAACATTTCTTGTTTTTGCCTTGATATTATCAGGTGCATTATCAGGGATTGTAACATTTAGTCCTTTTACTGAATGACTCAATTGCAACATAAACTCAAGTTATCACTTTCACATATTGTTCTGATTGCATTCTGTGACCATGCTGGGTGAATAACTCGATCTATCCAATCACTCTCTTCCAATCATCGTCATCAGGGTTGTCTAACATACATGCTGTTTCTATTCTAGGACAGAAAAATACACACCCCTAACGTAAAAGAGAAATAAAATGAACAGACCAAAATACGAATTAAGAAATCTTGGTACAGCAGGGAGCGATTTTAAAAATATGTGATGTTCTTGTCTAATCCAAAAGTCAGCGTACTGAGATAAAGCAGGGCTAGAAGACTGTTAACAGCACGACCATTACGCAGGGAGGGAGAAAAACACAGTCACACTTAAGGCAGCGGCATGGAGCTGCGTGCCAGGATCCAGGAGGAAGTGTCAGAGTATGTGGATGGTGCTGTCAGCCCTCCAGCTTAGCCTCTGCTTTCGGGAACATGGAAGTAACACAGAGAACTTCTTTGTTGTGTTAGAAACAATGACAGCTCTCAGCTAGGAGTCCATTCTCTGTGCTTGTCTCTTAGGTGTTTTTGTTTTTTTCAACATTGTTTGTTCTTACATGTTTCTTCCTGTTTGTGGTGAACGCTACTATGGTTCCCTTTACTATTCTACTCTATTCTACATACGAATTGCATCACTGAGATCGGGTTATGCGCAGACGTTGCTTTGGAGAACTGGACGCAAATCGAAAATCTTTTTCAGTGCACGGCTAAAGACCTGCAGAAACAGATGAAGAACCAAAGAACAGGTTTTCTTTGTTACTCTGAAGTATTCGGAAAGACTAGCTCTTTGGCGTCTGCGAAGAAGCGCGAACAGATTGCGTTCCTGCTTGGAATGGTAATTGCTAAAAAGTTAATCCTACGGCAGTGGAAATAAAAAGGCTCTGTACCCACATTTGAGCTTTGGATGGGAGAAATGGCAAATACACTGCGTTTGGAGAGTCTGAGACCTCTGAGCGATAACAGCCTCAATAAATCTGAGACGTCCTGTACGAGCATTTTTGAAAACAAAACAGGTGCCGTGCTGTTCCAAACAAGCTTTAATGCTGTATCAAGGATCACTGTTGTTAGAGGTTTTGTTTCTCTCTTCCATTAAAAAAAAACAATACAATTATTGGGTAAAAAAATTGTCATTGTACTTATAGGAGATCTTTTATTTATTTATTTTTAAATGGTGTCTCGTGTGAGTCTTTCAGTGCTAATTGGCTCCAGCGTCCCCTTAATCGCCTCTCTCCTGGTTGGCCCTGGAGGTTTACAACACCCTCACAATCTGACCCACGTCGATTTTTATCGCCCTGCCTCTCTCTCCCCTGCCATTTGAAGTCAACTTTAAAACGCTCTTTACTAAGAAACATAGATCCTCTTTTCTCATGCTTATTACCGTCTCCTTCTGGCTCTTTATAACTTATTATCCTCGTTTGTATTTATTTTGCCTGTACTGTGTATTGCAATTTATTTACACTCGCTTCTTTTGTAATCACGTTTGTGTTTTATCTCCGTTACACAAAAAAAGTCTCAAAGACTTAGTAGTCGTCATATTTTCCATCCTGTTCTTACAGTGTTCCTGTGCACTAATAATGAGTCAGCTGTAGTGTATTTAAAGGACAGTCGGACTCTTTCTGGCTTTTACCTCCTAATAAATCCCACCGCTCTTGGATTTTATTAGTATTACGTTCCTATTTTTTGGGCGAGGTTAAGGATGCTTCCTGAATCCTGACGGACAGATTGAGTAACGGTCTGGACTCGGGGGTGTAATAAGTTAATGAGTTATTGTGTTTGGTATCCACACTGCCTCCTCCATACAGGTTATTATTCCTGTGAGGAACAGTGCAGACTTTGATTAGGCAACGCTGTCGCTTCTTCCTATTGATCCTGTTTGTGATGAGCTGCAGAGATTGGCCGAAGCTTGTTAAACACCCCGCTGGCATTATAAATTCATTGTTTTTAGCTTGTTTGTGGACCGGCAGTAATGCATGACACCACCGTGCTGAATGGATATTGTTTGTTTAATGGGCTGCTTTCTGATTGATTGGGTGCTTTCTTGTGGTTCCTCTCCAGCGTTTGATGGTTTGTGCTTGATGTGATTTGAAAAGCAGGGACAGATGTTTCTAAAACTGTACAGACTTTGTTTACTTTGATGCAACTGGTTGTTTTTGAGCATTAAAAATATTATAAAACTTGCAATGGCTAAATGACTTTTTATATTCAAAAGGCTTGGTTCTTAAGAACTGAGATACCGGCAAAGTATTATTCAACGTTATATCTGTTTGTATAATTACTTTTATTGATTTGTGTAGACAAGAATCAGGTCAGCCTGGACTGACAAAACTTTAAAAAACCCTGACGTTATCAATGTTTAGTACTTCAGAACCAAAGCAAATGTCCATCGTGTTCCACAGCATGAATGGCACAAAAGATTGAAAAGAACCGAGGCAGGACAGAGTCATGCACCATGTACTTTATTTTTAAATTATTTACAATCTCTGCCCGCTTGCAGAGATCCCCGGACATGCCTCACTTCATCTTCCATTTGAGCTGTCAGGGTGCAATCAGCAGACATGGAGGGCGCTCTGGATGGTCCGTGACATTACTTTGACCTGTTCAGGGTCCCTCATGCTACTAACAAGACCCACCACGCTCCTGCTGTCGGGCTAAATAAGTCAGGGTTGTGATGTTGTGGACAGTGTTGCTGGTATATAATATGTGATTGTGGTGTGTTTACCAGCCATGATTTCAGCTTTTTGACAGGTTACAGCAATAAACTATTTGGTTATCATAAAGATTCAGAAGAATAAAAACTACACTGCAAAAACTCAAAATCCTACCAAGTATATTTGTCTTATTTCAAAATCTGCCAATGAAAGAAGTGAAAATTATCTTGTTTTTCTCTAGTTTCAAGATTCACTGTCTTGAAACAAGTTCATATAGCTTACTGGAATGTTGCTTTGTAGCTGTTTTTGTCTTATTTTAAGTGTAATGAGATATTTTGACTAGAAAAAAGACAAATATACTTGGTAAGATGTTGAGTTTTTGCAGTGTACACCTACAGCGGTTCAACACAAGTCTTAAAATGATTGCTCTGAAGCAGCTGACATAAAAGTAAATGGGTGTTGGTTAGCACTCAAAACAGATATCACCTGGTAAACAATACTAAGTGAAAATAAAACAGCGATGAGTGTGGAATTTCCCGTTTTAAAGAGACCAAGGAGCTTTGTTTTTGGTGCCTCTAGCAAACTTGATCATAACTGATATTGTAAATGATAACTTCCACAAGGCTTTAGTCCACCTGAACTGGAAATGTGAGATCTGTTATTGTAACTACACTGATTACATGGACCTGTATGCAAATACAACCCCAATTCCAAAAACATATAGCAGTCAGTGAGGCTGCTATATGTTTGTTGTATGTAAAACATATGTATAGTGGAGTCAAATTTAGGATGTGAACCACTGCCCCAACATGCTGCCTCAGTTGAACGCAATTCAGTTTTATTTATTTAGCACCAAATCAGTTGGCTCATGCTATGGGAATCAAGCACCAGTTCTTGTAGAGAACTGGTTCCCAGTTCTCCCGTTCCTTGGACTTGTTAGTCTGCATGCCTGTCAACCTTGTTTATCGGTTCCCTTTGAACTTGTGCTACGATCAGCTGATTTCAGTATATGTGCCGGGGGGAGGCATGCTAACGCTAAGCTAGCCAACCCAGAGTGATGTTAAAGCTGATTGAATGCCGACGCACCGCCAGCAGCCAAACATAGGAACTGTTTAAACTGAGACATTTTACTATTTGATAACAGATATAAGCTCATTTTGAATTTGCATTTTGGAAACAGCTCAGTAACATATAAAATTGTTTTAAAAGATACATGTGTAAAAAGGGCATCTTGGAGAAGCAGTTTCACCAATCTGCAAAAAAAAAAAAAAAACAGCCTCTGCTACAGTATTGTTCCTCGACGTACAATCGTGAAGACTTTGAGTATCTCATCATTACAGTACATATTATCAGAAAATACGTACTGTATGTACCAGTAACATGTTTTATATGTCTGTGACCTTCATGCCCATAGGACAGACTATATTACAAGCAGGCATGATTCTTTCATGCAAATCACTGCATGGCCTCACAGACACTTCTAGAAATTGGTGTCTGTGAACACGACTTCCTGTGCCATCCACAAATGTTAAAGATATGTCATGCACACACACATTTGCAAATAACATGAAACATGCACACTGAAGCATGTCAGGCAGTATCCTGGCATCGTTTTCAACACGGTAATGAATCCTATTTATTTGACTGCAATAAAGAATGCCTGGACGACTCACTCGTTTTCCTCTTGTAGCTTGTTGCTGGCTGTAACTGTTTCCGTTTGCTCTCAGTGTTTTCATAGCAAATTTCTTTCCCTTGGCAGAAGCTGCTGTTATCAGCAAAACCTCTAAAATCTCACTGTACACCAATAAGGATGTTTAAAAAACAACTTTTTTAGAGAAGTCCCAGTGGAGCCTGTTCGGGTCTGCAATATGATGAGTGGATTCTGTTGGTGGCCTTCAAGTGTTTCTGCAGCATCTGTCTATATTATGTTTCCTTGTGTCTGCAGCCACAGGAGGGTCAGAAAGCTCAGCTGCTGGCGGAAGATTAGAAAGCACCTTATCTCTGGAAGAATAAACCGAATATTTAAAGTACTATGCAAAAGTATCATTTCTTCATATTTAGCCAGGAAATTGGTGAAGTGATTTATTAAAACAAAACATGAGCAAACATACAGGAAATACAGTGTATGAGGCGAAAACAGAGAATGTACAACTCTAGCGAGCTTAAAAGTCAATATTTGGAATGCAAACCTTTATCGTTTAATGCAGCGTGAATTCTTTATCTCTAAGTACTCTTCAGGAATAGTTCTCCACACTACTGGCATTGATTTTCAATCCAGTTCTTGTGTAATTTGGCATACCTCAGCCTGTTCTCGCTGTTTCCCTTCCTTAAGAACGCCTTCTTGACAGCCACCCTTCCACTGAGACCATGTCTGATGAGGCTTCAGTGAACAGTAGATGGATTTGCTGGACTATTTTTTTTCTCCTCCTATTTCTTAAGGAACTGTAACTTTCACATACTGTTCACCTGCTGCACACAGTCTAAATTGAAAATGATCAGGCACAGTTATTATTATTATTATTATTATGTGTGTTTTCATCACAAGGGCGATCTTACATTTGTTTTAAAATGGCATTAAAAACATCTGAAAAGTGCAATTTATGACTTTTTTTAAATAGACCCTGAAAAATGCTCTCGGTGGAAGGACATCCTGGGAACTGGGGTGCTGATGCAACCTGCAAAGACATGTAGCCGCCTGGTTTTCATTTGTATTAAGATAATAAACAATTCTATTACATCCGAGCCTCCTGGAGGATTCTTTCTGCACTGAGGGGACATGTTCTTGTCAAAATTTTATACAGTGTAGACTTTCTTTGGTGGTTTAAAAAGATAAAGATAGTGATAACACCTCTTATCTGCCATTCGTTCACATGCACTGGGTCTGCATACAAAGCAAATCTGATGCGCAGAGCTTAGAGTCAAAGACAAATAAATTCAAATTTATATACAAATACAAATACAAAGTGCAGAGTGAGGTAAAGTAAGGGGACACAATTTCAAGTAATTTCAATTATAAAACATTAATTCCCATACTGCACTTAAAGGACAAGTATGAAAAAATATGTATTGCACTCCTATATGAGGTAGATTTTGTCTGTATTTTAGGGTTTTTTTTACCAACAGTCCGACTTTTGTTGGAAAGAAGCTCTTGTGGAAGCGTGTTGTATGCGTTGCCAGTTCTTCTCACCCCGTGGTGGACTGGCAACCTGTCCAGGGTATATCTTGTCACTCTGTGACAGCTGGGCCCCGCCGCCCTGGTAGCAACGAACTAAAGTCTGTCCAACCAACAAACTGATGGTGAAGCGTCTTAGTGTCTCGTCCACACTTTTAGAATTGGATGCACATCCACGCTCATGTGTCTCCTCCTGGGAAAAGTCAAGCCAGGGATCTTTTCTTGTGTGGGGTAAACCGTCACACCGTGGAGCAACTATGCAGTGGGCCGATTGCTTTAACCAGTTGAGAGTTACATGAGAATGTCCAGTTCCAGCAGATAGCTGCACCTCCCTGCTTCTGCTCCTGCTGGAGGTTTCGGGACTTGTTCCCACCTCCCTCACTGGGTAATAATTGATAATAATTAACCAGACTGTTGGAATTAGCTCTTTAATACAGTGGGTTCTTTGTCTGTAAATTACTTTGCAATGACGCTTGTTCTGAATTAGTGATATATAAACTATAATAAACCAAACTGAATTCGTTACGCATTAATTTTATTTGTGTATTAAAAAAACATAATAAAGATATCCTTGTGCATGCCACCTTAATACACCCTAATATAACGAATCGTGTGAGCTATAAAAACTGTAGCGCTCGCCACGGAGGCCGAAGCATTTCTTTTCTCCTCAGCCTTTGATTACCTCTGTCTTTTTATTCATTATTAGATCTTAACGCATGAGTTGGTTGCTGTGTGCGAGTCCTCTCTACCTCTCTGTTTCTCCCTGGCTCTAAAAATAAAGATTTGCTTGCTTTGCGTTAATCAATGAAACGGGAGCTGCTTCACCCACGTGAAATATTTAATAAGAAAATACAACAGACTCCAGGTCAGTTTTTAATAGGCCGGTGTAGGATGGGATATAGGGCCTCATTTATTAGCACAGATAAAACCTCTACTGTTCCAAACAGGCCTGTCAACACATCCTGTCAGCACTGCCTCGCACTGCCGTCCAAACACTCACACACACACACACACACACACACACACACACACACACACACACACACACACACACACACACACACACACATTCCCACACTCCTCTTTGTCATCTTTCTTATTTTTCCCACTGCTGTCTTCTCACATTTGCTTTGCCTTCTCTCCTCTCTCTTCTTTTTCTCATTGGCTCCTTCCAGCAGACACATTTTTTTCCTCCAGCTAATTTCACCATCTCCTGTCCTCTTCCCTCGCTCCTTTGTTCTCGCTCGCTAAATCTGCTCTGGACGATGTTCGAGTAGTTATTAGGTTTCCTGCCACTTCCTCGCTCTCTTGTGCCTGTTTCTGTATGTGTGTGTTAATGAAATCCCCCCCACCACCACCCACTCCCCTGGACTCAGGTGTCACCGCAGCACTCCCTGCACTCCTTTGAACGGCGAGCTCAGTGCTGCGGATCAACATGAGGGCAAAGGTTGTAACCAGTTTCCTATTTACTGAATAAATTAGCTGGGTGTGTGTGTGTGTGTGTGTGTGTGTGTGTGTGTGTGTGTGTGTGTGTGTGTGTGTGTGAGAGAAAAAAGGCTGCTCGGCACACACATAAATGGCTGCGCTCGTGTTTTCTGCCTGGCGCACACTGGCTCGGCCCTCTTAAAGGATATGGTCGTATTACTCGGCACGGGGTCAAGGGTCAAAGCCAGCGAGGCACCTGATACAGAAGACGCTGTGTTCTCGCTGAGCTGCCGCTCGGCTTTCTTCTGTGTAAAACATCGGCCTCTCTGTGTTGTTTTGACATAATGATCGTCCTGTTTCGGGATCGACACACCGCGCGCGAGCCTACGTGCGCAGTGGCGAAAGTGTGTCACTCTCTATACTTACATGCCCAAATTTAGTTGGAGAAGGTTTCATTTTGAAAGCTTTTATTTTAGACTTGTGACCCAGACGGCAAGGCTGGGATGGTCCATTTGGTAAAGTAAATCCGTTGGGCATCTTTCTTCGCCTTTAGACAATAATTCTGATGGCAAAAGAACCAAACGGGACAGGTTAAAAAAAAAAAAAAAAAAAAAAAAAAAAAAAAAAAAAAAGACTTGTGACCCAGATTTTCTGACATCATCTGCAATGTCCCCGTGGCTCGCCTGTGCTATCCAAATGAATACAGAGAGCCATGCACTGGATTACCAAAAGTATTCACTCGTCTGCCTTCACACGTATGTGAATTCGAGTGACGTCTCATTCTTAATCCATAGGGTTTAATATGATGTCAGCCCGCCCTTTGCAGGTATAACAGCTTCAGCTCTTCTGGGAAGTCTTTCCACAAGGTTTAGGGGTGTGTATGGGAATTTTTGATCACTTTTGATCAACCCTAAACCAAGATTCCCCCTTCACCAAACATTACACTTGGCACAATGCAGTCAGACAAGGACCGCCCTCCTAGCAACTGTCAAACTCAGACTTGTCAATCACATCACCAGATGGAGAAACCTGATTGGTCATTTCTGCTGCTTTACACCAGTTTCACTTTGTTATATGCCACAAAACAGCTGACTGTGAAATATTTAGTAGTGAGGAAATTTCACGATTGCACAGGTGGCATCCTATCACTGTACCACTCTGGAGTACACTGAGCTCCTGAGCGAGCTGTTCTTTCTCTAATGTTTGTAGAAGCAGTCTGCATGCCTCGATGTTTGATTTTATACACCTGTGACCACTGAAGTGGTTGAAACAGCAGAAACACCAGCAGGCGATGGCCTCCTCATGAACCTCCTAAAATCTGGAAACAGGGCATCTAGTTTCGAGGTGATCTCTCCTGTGCCATATGTAGTGCTTTAATGCATAGTGTATCATATTTGAAAGTTTCTGTGAGTTTTTGAGACCGCATCATCCGCGTGGGTTTTATTTCCCCACTAAAAACCAAAATAAATTGCACAGTACATTTTTAAACAATAGATTGCAAAAAAATGTAGCAAATATGATACAAAGAATATAGATTTTTATTGTCAGAAGGTGAAATAAACACTCAATTATTTAATGGTTCGGGCTTTAAAGGGTTAATCCGCAATAATCGGTATGCTCTGTAAAACTGAACTGGAGGACGCAGTAAGCAGAGGGTAAATCTAATCTTATATCTTCTGCTGCCAGCTGTTCCTGTCCTCCCACAGTCTGAACAGCTTCATGATGTTCCTTGACTGTTTCAGTGTGCTCTCCTCTCATTACCACATTAATGCATTGCCTGATAATTGTGACTCACTGTGGCTATAGGGGTTTGTTTGTTAGTTCAATAAGGAATGAAAATCAGCTTAAATGGATTTGATGGTTTGAATGTGACAAATCCCACAGAGGAAGACATTCTTTAAAAATCTTTTTGCTGTTGTTCTGGCAGATCAATCCAAAGAGGCGGCAGTTTAAGCCAGTATTGAATTTTTGCATAAACACTACAGGATATCTTGACTTTGTCAATCCCGTGTGTTTATTTAAACTGTAATTGTAGCTCAAATCAATTTCCAGCATTCAACATTTTTACGTCACCATTCTGTCTATTGACATTAAGAATTATTAAATATTTCAGTGTAACACACTATAGACGAGGGGTGCACAGTACAGCATCTGCATACAGTACTGTTCACGCATCATTTCCTTATGTTTTAATAGGGAAATTGGCAATAGGTCCATTGATTGACAGTTTGTTTACCAAGCTTCTAACAACCTGAAAGTCCACATGTATTTTCCAACTCAGTCTGAACTCTCTTTGGCACCTTTGTTGTCATTTCTGTAAGTAGCCTTTAGGAATAATGCAATGCAGTAATTATGCAAATGTACTGTTTATAAGGTTTGGGGAAACCTGCAGTCAGCTGAGACTGAAGAAGTCACTTGGATGAGTGACGAAACGTTTCTCCCACAAAACGCTACGTCCAGATGAACAGATTCAACTTTTGGAGATTTACTTTCCTGGATGATTGAGAATGCATCAAGGCCTTTAGGAATAGTTCTCCAGGCTTCTTGAAGGACATTCAAAGCTCTTCTTTGGATGCTTCTGCCTTTTGTTCTGTAGGCCTGAACAATGTGTTCGTTTGTCTGCAAATGCAACTTTCTTACCTACCAGCGACATAGAAGGGAAGCACGAGAACACTCCTGGACAACCCCCCGTTAGTCGGGCACCGTCAGTCTCTGTGGCGCAATCGGTTAGCGCGTTCGGCTGTTAACCGAAAGGTTGGTGGTTCGAGCCCACCCAGGGACGAGAAGATTTTATCCTTTTGAACATAAAGCATAGCACACACCGCTATTGCCAACTTTGCTTTATACTCGGCGGTAAGCTTGACATCATTGTTTGATTATGCAAAAGTAACAAGCTTTTTTGCTGTACTTAGCGATATCGTTTCATTAAATGGATTTTAAAATATAAATGTATTTTGCCAAAAACGCCAGAATCTCAGGTTAAAGCTCACAAAACTATTTCAGCAACCATCAAACAGCTAAAATGAGAGCAGCTAAACAGATTCTGCACAAAGATAAACACAAAGCGCAGATCGTTCACCTGACGGCACATACACAGACATGCCGTCCGGTGCTGAAAGTCGATAGCTGATACTGATGCTGCAGATTTTAACCTCCGGCAAAAAAGCCTAATATCTGCTGTTTATTGAAATTTAAACATTTTGAAATGATGCCAAATTGCAAAACCCTTACCTGTGTCTCGAATAAAACCTCTGTAACTTTGCTCTGCTTCACTTCAGCAGCATCGGGTAATGTTCGTATGTTGATTCATAGTTTTCTTCCGTTTTTGATCTACTGCAGAATATTTTTAACGGGGTAATCTGCTATAAAAAGACAGGCCAGCAAAATCTCCTTTGTGTTTTTCTATGTTTTATCCTCAGTTACTTTTCTCACAAGTGTCAGCTTTGTTTTTATACGTAGATATAAAAATATGGATATGTACTGAAGATCAGAATTATAATATTTCTGACTGTCTGAGTCAAAATCGAATCGAATCAGGACCTTGTGAATCGGAATCGATCACAGAAATCAGCGACGATACCCAGCCCTAGTCACCAGTGACGTAATCGAAACCATGACTGGAGAAGAAGAGAAGTGGCCTACCTCTAGCCTTTTTAGCCGCATCAGTCTCTGTGGCGCAATCGGTTAGCGCGTTCGGCTGTTAACCGAAAGGTTGGTGGTTCGAGCCCACCCAGGGACGAGCGATTTTTATGCTTGGCAACAAATGATTTAGCTTTTGTGACAAGCTTTGATTTGATTAGATTGATTATGTGCTCTACATTAATATACTACAACATTAAAATATGTCTACGTATATAATTTGGGTAAGACTCGTATGAAAAGTAG
This sequence comes from Oreochromis aureus, assembly GCF_013358895.1. NCBI lineage: Eukaryota > Metazoa > Chordata > Actinopteri > Cichliformes > Cichlidae > Oreochromis > Oreochromis aureus. The sequence goes on from NC_052944.1 coordinate 28,494,967, forward strand.
CTTATACTGTTTATATTCAAGCAGCCTAATTAACTAAATAACTAGATTTGAGTAAAACATTTTTTGTTACACTAAATATTTATTTTATTTTTCCGAGGATTTAATTAAAGAATAACATCACTTAGTGCTCTCTTAATAAAGCCCAACACGTCTCCTCTAAAGTGCTCTTCATATGAAACAGGAGGCTGCAGTACCAGCTGGTGGACACTTGGCGGCAGCAACGGGCGGGACGTCACTCTGACCTCACAAACATGGCGGCGCCCATTAGCAAACATTGTATTTCCGTTTCTCGAAAAGTGGGAAGTTTTCTGTTTAATTCAGTGTTTATTGCCCAGGCGGCGCACTGTTCTAACAACATGGACTCTCAGAGGCCCAGTAAGGTTTGTCAGCACATTTCTGGCCCCCTGTAAACCTGTGTTTTGTTGCGTGGTGACGTTATTTTACGTGTTTGTGTTAAACATGAGTTAGCGAGCTGAACCCGCTTTACCGGGGCGTCGCCGTCCTACGCAGTTTGCTGTGCGCTTGTCAGGTGGCTCCAGGTGTTTTAATGTCCGCTCTGTCCTCCACAGCTGGAGTTTGCGGTGCAGATGACATGTGAAAGCTGCGGGGAGAAAGTCAGAGCAGCTCTGGAGGGCAAACCAGGTGAGCAAGCACATGTAGAAAGAGCTGCTGATCCCCACTGCATTGTTTACTTCCCTACAAATAGGCCCTGCTGAAGTTTTCTGTATCTTACGCACTTAAAAGTGCAGTACAGACGCTGGTTAACATGATTTTGCATTTCAATATTAAAGTAAAGTCATTACACTAAGCAACAAGTGATGTTTCCGGAAAGATCCTGCATTTTTCTGCAGTGCCCACTGAACTCTAAGGCGGCATTAGTCATAGAGTAGAGACGGTGTCATTTCAGCTGCTTCATCTTAACTGAATGCTGAGGCACTTCCATCAGTGCAGGCGAGTGTATAATGCAGCACATATGCAGATCATGTTTCCTGTTAAGTCAGTCAAACCATATTCAGCACCGGGCAATCCACAACCTTAAAAGAAGAAACATCTTCCCCAGTCAAAAAGGGCAAACAGGCCTACAAAGGGAAGGCGTACAAGTAGTATTGAGACTTGCTTTGACTTGTGATTTGGAGTCAAAGCAAGATTTTGGAGATGATGGCATTTCATATTGAGTGACCAGAATGGACAGAATTAGTAATGAGTACATCAGAGGGAAAGCTGAAGGTTGAGGAGTTTGGTGACAAAGTCAGGAAGACGAGGCTGAGATGGTTTGGACATGTGCAGAGGAGGGATAGTGGATATAATGGACGAAGGATGTTGAAGGAAAAGAGTAAGATCACAGAGGAGATCATGGATGTAGTGAAGATGCATGAAGGTGTTGGTGTGATAGCGGTGGATGTTAATGCTGGGTGAGATGGAAGCAGATGATCTGCTGTGGCGACCCCTTCAGGGAGCCGCTGAAACAACAAGACGATTTTGAAGAGAGAAAAACAACAGCTCTTAATCTCACCACAACTAATAAAACTCTTATCAGGAAATAACATTCATGGTTCTGTCTCCAACAAGTGTTGGATGTTATTAGAAAATAATAAAGCTTTAACATTTTCAGAATAACAAACCAGCTATAGACTACATATTGTACAGATATAAACAAGAAAATGTAGACACAAACCAATAAAAAAACCTTACTAGTACCAGGTTGGACCAATATATTTCCAGAACTGCTTGAATTCTTCGTGGCACAGGTTCAACAAGGTACTGGAAACATTCCTCAGAGATTTTGGTCCACGTTGACATGACAGCATCACACATCCATGATTTGAATCTCCTCCTCCACCACATCACAAAGGTGCTCGATTAGACTGAGATCTGGTGACTGTGGAGGTCGTTTGAGTTCAGTGAAGTGATTCAAGAAACCAGTTTGAGCTGAGCTTTGTGACGTGGTGTGTTATCCTGCTGGAAGCAGCCATAGAAGGTTGTGCACTGTGGTCATAAATATGTGAACATCGCCAGCAACAATACTCAGGCAGGCTGTGGTGTTTAAAGGATGCTCTAGTAGTACTGAGGGGTCTAAAGTGTGGCAAGAAATATCCCTGACACCATTACACCACCAGCCTGACCTGTTGCTACAAGGCAGGATGGATGCACGCTTTCATGCAGTCACTTTCAGCCATGTGATTGGCTGATTAGATATTTGAGTTAACAGGCAGGTGAATAAGAGTATCTAATGAAGTAAATGAGTGTATATTTGCACTGATATAGATCAGTGTAAAGCAGTTAATCTAAGAAAATGAAAATCAGATAAATCTTAGGCAAACTGTTTCTGTCTAAGTGTTGTTAGATTATTCACATCACTGAACGTTCTCCTCAGCTGTTTGCATTCGTGTTATTTTCTGTCTGTCTGTCTGATGATGGTGTTGGTGTGTTTGCAGGCGTGAACTCGGTCAGTATCGATGTCGGTAAGGAGCAGGTGCTGGTGGAATCTGCTCTGACCAGTGCAGAAGTGCAGGCCCTGATAGAGAGCACAGGACGGAGGGCCGTGCTGAAGGGCATCGGAGGATCAGAGCAAGGTGAGGAGGAACGGCAGCAGGAGCTGCACGTGCCTGCGCTGGAGGTATCAGAAGCTTTCCAGTACCACAGCTGAGTCGGATTTATAGTCCTGTTTAATCTTTGACAACTTCTAACTTAAACGGCGTTGCCTCAGGAGGTAGACCAGGTAGTCCATTAATTCTTAAGGCTTGTGGTCTTCATGTTGAAGTGTCCTGGGGCAAGATACTGAAGCCCAGTAACTGGTGTGTGAAAGTGGAAAGACTGGAAGAGTGCAAGAGTCCATATACCAAACTGTAGACTGTGTAGGCAAAATACAGCTGATTAAATGATAAAATCTAATGTGAAGCAGTCTGATCACAGCCAGCCACTGTGATGTGTTTGTAATTTATTCTAATCTCAATCCCAGTTTGTCTTTATTAAAGAGCTTAGAGCTGCACATATGTATGCGTTATAGTAGCCCCACCGCAACACAAGTAAGTGCTTCACCCTCTCTGTTTTTCCGTGGCAGATCTGGGTGCAGCGGTGGCCATGTTAGCCGGTGCCGGATCGATTCAGGGGGTGGTGCGTTTCCTGCAGCTGTCTGAGGAACGCTGCCTGATTGACGGGACCATTGACGGGTTGGAGCCCGGACCCCACGGCCTCCACGTTCACACGCTGGGGGACCTCACACTGGACTGCCTCAGGTTAGACCAGCGTTTCATACCAGGTTCATCAGGCCGGAGCATCATGTGGAGTGTGAAGGAGATGGGGAATAATTGCTGATTTACACTTTTCCTAAGCTCAAACCTGGAAAGAGTCATGGTTATGAGTCTCGGGCCTTTTCACACCTATAGTTCGTTTACTCGGGTTCGAATCAGTTGACGAGTTTGTAAACTTTTAGCTTTTCTCTGCGGTTTGGTTCTTGCAGCCGTGAGAGTGATGCTGAGAATACGTTTCACCGTGCTTTGTTCTGTGTGGTCTGACCTGTGATGTGAAAGAACAAAAAACAGGGTTTGTTGTACAGAGGCAAGCGATGACCTTCAAAACTCCCACGCATACATACAGGCTTATGTTACCGCTGTCAGTTTTAATTATCTCATCTGTGTCTCTGAGGGACATTGTATACTGTTGTACCCATGAGCCTCAGCTCTTATTGCCTTGGAGAAGACGGCAGCGAGAGATGAAATTATTGTGTAATGTAATTATGGTTTTAATTAAAAACAGTGCTTTTGCGGAGTTCATCTAAAATCCAGCTGATTTAACGTGTTAATGGGACAGTGTGTCATTTTAAGCTTCCACTTGCCGGTTTAGGCTCAGTAATTCAATTAACCGAGTGGATATTGACAGGCGGCGTTAACTGTTGCTCACAGGCGTGTAGCTTTAGTATTTTTATTCTTTGTTGACGCCGTCCTGCAGAGATGTAAAATGCATCGAACATCAGGGGGAATTAAATACGCTCGTGTGAAGTCTTAGTCGTCAAACTCACAAATGAGAAAACTGAGGGACAGATCCATCCATCATCAAGTCCCTCACAGCTCTACCTGTTTTCATTATTTTCTGCCTTATACACTCACCAGACAGTTCATTAGGTACACCTAGAATCCCTTTTTCCTTCAGAGCCGATCAGACCAGGCAACATTGTTCTGATCTTCTCTTGTCCAGTTATAGTGACTCTGTGTGTAGCCTCAGGCCTGATGTAGACTTGTGTGGAGGATCTTTATGGAGCCTACGATGTAACCCATGTTACAAGTGGTGGACATGCTGAGATTTATGCTTGTGCTGGTGTATTACATGTTAACTGCCATGTGGTCATGTAATGTAAAGCTAACCGATGGAAACAAATCAAATGTTGCCATTGTTTTCCTCCTCGATCCTCGTTCTTTGTTACTTTTGCTATTTTAGTAACTGTTGCCTTCTTATCAACTTGAACCAGTCTGACCTCTGAAATCAACAGTAAGGCATTTTCTCCCACCGCTCACCGGATGCTACAATGTTACAGTGGTTGATGCTTATATTAAAGTTGGCCAAAGTTTAAGTAGGAAACACCCCGGACAGGTCGCTAGTCTGTACCAACTCCAACAGTAACATTATGGAAGGTGGAAATGATGATCAAGGATCCCTTTTATACAGAGATGCTCAAACTAATTTATGTTCCATATATTTGATTCCCATCATGCTCTCCTTTCTCTGCAGTTGTGGAGAGCACTATAACCCCTTTGGGAGACAACACGGCAGTCCAGAGGACTCCGACAGGGTACGGTTAAATTACTTCTTTAGCTCTCTCTAAAATAACCTCTCCATACATTTTCATAAGTAGAGTCTATTCTGTGATCAGCAGTGCTAGGATCCTTGTGTCATAAATTCAGACAGTACCTCCTTCTGGCTTGTATTAAAATGTCAGCGGAGGCCAAATGCGAGACGCGATAACCCTCTCAGATTGCCAAACACGTCCCAGAGGAGCCGTTTTGGGCTCTTCTGCTTCAGGTGCTAAATTTTAAATGAAGTGTGTGAAAGAGTTGTAACTCTGCCATGCTGTTAACTCCTTATTTTTTCAATAGTTTTATACTTAAGCGTACGTCATGTGGTTAAGTGAAGTTTTCACAGGCACTGTTTTGTACACAGCATGTCGGCGATCTGGGAAATATCATCGCTGGACCAGACGGGAGAGCCTCATTTAGACTGGAGGACGGTCAGCTTAAGGTAACACACAGAGTTATATTTGGCACTCGTACTTAGCCACAGGATATAGAGCTTAACAGCGTGCCTTGGTCTGTTTGCTCGCAGGTGTGGGATGTGATTGGTCGATCACTGGTTGTGGATGCAGGGGAGGACGACCTGGGTCGAGGAGGTCACCCTCTCTCCAAACAGACTGGGAACTCTGGAGAAAGGTGGGTGTGAAGATGGTTTGTGTTGAAGATGTGTAGCTTCAGGCTGGTTTCCAGTTCAGTGGTGGATTCACTTTTCTATAGATCATAAAACAGCAGTTATCGGCCGTTTTCATCACCCATCACTGAAGCCAATTTTCTTCGACAACAAGTAAATTATTTACTCTGTACTTACTGTTTACTGTTGGAAAATCAGCAATTATTGCTGAAAAACAAAGTAACCAGTTAGCATTAAAAAAATTTGTGCTAATTTTGCTCACATTTTACGACAGTTTGAGCAAAAAACTCCAGAATGATCCATCCAACTAGTTTCCAGCACCTATGTGTTCGGGTCACGGGGAAACAATCTAAGCAGAGATGCCTCCGAGACCTCCATCTATCAGCAACTCCCTCCAGCTCTACTAGGAGGACCCTGAGGCATCACCAAGCCAAATGAGAGATATAATCTCTCAGTTTGATCTGGGCTTCCTCACACGTTGCCTAAAAGACCTCACCTGGGAAGCGTCCATGAGGCATCCTAGTCAAACCAAACCACCTCAGCTGTCTCCTTTCAATGTGGACTCGCAGCCTCTCTACCCCGCCTCTAAAGGAGATCCTAGACATCCTTTGGAAGAATCTCATATCTGTTGATTAATCACAACCCAAAACTGATAGCCTCAGGTGAGGGTAGGAATGTAGATCCGGCGATAAATAAAGTAGCTTCGCTTTCACGCTTGGCTCTGTCTTCCTCACAGCAGACCAGTAGAGCGTCCATGTGACTTGGAACTTCACTGGTGACAGTAATTCATCCCAAACTCAGAGCGGGCCCTCCTAACTCCACTGGCTGAGAACCACAGCCTCAGACTGGGAGCTGCTCGTTCTCATCCCAGCATCTTCACATAGTTTTCCAGCCTCTGCTTGCCAGAGCTGAAACATGAATTAATGAATGAAGTCATGATACAAATCTTTTTTTAGCAAATATTCGTACTAGCAAAAACAGATTTTTGACAAGCTCTGGATCAAATCTAAGCTAATGAGGAAGTTTTGGTTCAAAGCAGGAGTACGTTGGTAGTCCGTGGAAAGCTCCAGGCTATCCGTCTACCTCCAGAGAGCGTCTGTTGTCAGATGGGTGCAGTATCAAAAATATGTGGTACAGCCAGTCTGTAGCTTACTCGTGCTGTTGTTGTTTCATCTGAACAGTGAAAAGCATCCACTGCAGCCACTCCCTGTGCTGCTCAAGCTGTACTTTTGTATCTTTGATGGGTTTTTCCACACTTGTCCCAGTCCTGGTGATCTCCACTGTCACTCCCTTCCCTGTTCAGGCCCACTTGTCAACAAATCAGCATTCAGACTCCACCCACCCCCACAAACCACTCCTCTATGACTGCAACATCTCTCCAAACCTGTGTGAGAGAGAGAAACCCCACAAAGCAGCTGGACTACACCACCTGTCTCCATCCACACCTGTCTCCAGAGTCACCTTCAGCACCTCAGTGGAGACTTGTCATGTGCCAGCCTGCTTCAAAGCCTCCACCATTACTCCTGTGCTGAGTCCATCCTCACCTCCATGATTACCATCTGGTGCTCAAGGACAGAGGCTGATGGCAGCGTGGCATCTGTTCCACCGAGAGGGCGATTCGCTGCAAACAGCCTTCTCTTCAAGACCCTGCATGCCTCCGGGACCCGAGGCAGGCAACAAAGATGGCTCCTGTCCCTCCCGCATTGGTCATAGAGTTTTTGAGTCGTACCATGTGCCTAAAATAATATTTGCATATCCAAATGACATGTGTATATAAGAGCTGTTATTTCTGTTATTAGTAACGAGAGGAGGAGAAACAGATTTGTCAGACTGCTGTAAATTTCCTGGCCACCTGTAGACTGTCTGCTAGTTTTATTAAAGCCCTCTAATATTAAACGCTCTACTCTGCAGCACTCGAAGCTTTATACAACGTGCCTCCATCACTCATTCACACCCATACAAGCACTTTTTTTTTCGCCTAAGTGCTTTCTAACATTCACACTTCAGTGAATGCATCGGAGAGCAACTTAGGGGGGTCAGCATCTTCAGTATTTTGCCCAAGGATACTTTGGCATGTAAAGAGGAGCAGCCAGGGATCAAACCACCAACCTTCTAATTAGCCGACGGCTGCTGTAGCTTCTGAACTACTCTTAATAGCTGGGTAACTCCTGCAGTCTGTCAGTGTTACAGAGGTCATCCGCACCTTTGTTCAAGACCAGGAAATGTTTGTTTTCACTGACTGACTAGTGTTTGATTACTGCCATCGCCCAGTTCTGTGCCAGTAATCCTTTCACCTAGATATCAGTCATGGCCACAGCACTAACTCAGTGTTTTTGTGATTAATTAACTCAAAACTTAAATAATGAAAAGTGCAATGTGATGTAACACTGGTATCAAAATTATTATTTCAGGCACTCTAAGTTGGTCAACTATAGGTATTTAAGGTATTTTAAATTTCTTTGTTCTTTTTTGTTTTGTTGTTTCTTCCCTGTGCAGGCTGGCCTGTGGGATCATCGCCCGATCGGCGGGACTTTTCCAAAATCCCAAACAGATTTGTGCCTGCGACGGCGTCACGCTGTGGGAGGAGAGAGACCGGCCAATAGCCGGGAAAGGTCGGAGCAAGAACAACCCGGAGACACCGGCGGCACACCTGTGAACCTCTCACAACTCTGGACACTGATGAGAGTTTGAACAAGGGGGACAAAAACGTCTTGAAGAGAAATGCAGATTGTGTTTCTCGACGGAGCGTGAGTGCCGACGCGAGGAAGACGAGTCCTGAAGACTGATGACCAAACGGCAATGAATGGACTTAATTTCATGAAAATGTTCTTTGTGATCAAATCAAACGCTCTCTGCAGTTGCTGTTTAATGTTTTTCTGAGCGTTTTAAACACGTCACCTCATTAACAGGGTGTCTGTGAATGTTTCCTCAGCTTCAGATTTAATATCTCTGTGCTGCCGTCCAGTTGCCGGGACATATGAGTAATTATATAAGCCTCTCTAAAACACTTGTCATCTCCACATATTTGAGTTTTATTAAGTAAAAATAATAAAGAGGATGTAATGCGGAAGATTATTATGATTGCTCATAGGTGGGTCACGAGTAATGATGTTTTTGGTTTGTTTTAAGTGGAATATACAAAAAGTTGTTGGAAAACCAAATCAAATCCTGAAATTCCAGCATCTGAGATGTGTGTGTTTGATTTTAAAAGTATTTAGAATAAATCTGAGATGAAGGGGGAGACCGTCCCTCCCTCCCTCTGTGATTGACTCTGCAGGAGAGTTTAAAACGAGCCCAGGAGGGAGAGTGAAATTCCTTCCAGAGTGAAAGGGGTGAGGAGGGGGGTTTAAACAGTGACAGAGGGAGTCCTTGAAGGATTGTGTGCTCAGCTGTTTTTCTTTCCAACATGGAGCGTGAGGTTAGTGTTCCTTTATCACTGCTGCAGAGGACTTTTGAGCCACACAGAGAGGGCAGCTGACAATCTCAGACACCCCCCCACCCTCTCCGTTGTCTTTTAGGAAATTCGGACGGGTGAATCATGAAGTTGTCCTAACTGCTGCTTCTGCATATACCTCAGCCACATGGTGCACGGTCTGTGTCTGTGGCACATTTTGGATTGATTTTTCCCCCAAATCGAGCATCTGTCTTGTTCTGCTGATGCTCGAATAAGTTTATTGAATTTCCCAGTAAATGTTCTGTCATTGTCCCTTTCTGTTTGAAGTGGCTGGGCTTTGAATGAAGACTCATTGTTATAGCTGGACACCCAAAAACTGCTGTATTTTTTTTTAATCTAATGTCAAAGCAGCAATCACAAATCCACGTTTGATTTACAGCTAAATAAATCAACACAAGTACGGATCAATTAGTGTGTCTTTTTAATCAGGACCACTAGTGCTGTGTGATACTGTAAATATAGGGCCAGGATTACTGATACTGATACCAATACTTTTAACCTATAAAGGCAGCTTATGTATTAGGGAGCAGTGTGTTATTTATGAGATGAATCATCATCAATTTGCAAAATCTGCACACACACCAGTGACCTCAAAACACAGATTTTTACAATACACAATAGTTCATTGCCACATGCTTCAAATGTGGGTTTTGGCGACCTGAAACATAAATGTTTCTGAAGCAACTTCTGTTGTTTAAATTTGCTATGGGCTATAAATAAAATAATACAGTAGGGTTTTGTACACTTTCCCCTAACATATATACACACCTCCACCCAACCCACCACCCAACTAATAATAAATAAATACACAACACAATTCAGTGGGCTGCATACTCAACAAATAATACGTAAAAATATCGATCTCATCAGGCCAGTATCGATCCAGTACCAATACCTGTGTTGATATCGATACTATCGATATTCGGATCCCACATAAACAATAATCCCGCACTTGGAAGTAAACGTGCCATCATTAATTGAGCCCCCCTCGCTTTTGCTTGGGGGCTTTGTTCAGCTGTAATACACTACAAAGGCTCATGCGGGTCTCTGTGTGTGCTTGAGTCATTTTGGTGGCTCTTCTTTTGTGAGGGTTCAGCATCCTCCCGGTGCAGCAGCAGCAGCAGCAGCAGCCCTCCCCCTCTGCAGCCTCTCCAGCAGTATGCCCGACGTTCAAACGGAAGCAGGCGCTACCATTTTGAAACACAGCACCGCTTAGGTAAGATGGTAGATCCTTTTATTTAATCGCCTTTTCTGCACTCTTATTCTCATGTGGGAGCTCGTTAAAGCCCGCCGTCTGAAAGCTGTGGGGGGGCTGCTGGTTTCGGCGCTGTTGTAGGGACAGAGAGCTTTAGATCGCCTCGCCGTTTCACTGTATTCATTCCTGTGCGGGAGGAAGAAGGGGAGGGAGAAAAAATGTGTTGTTACATTGTATCGATCTGCCACCGAGAGTCATGCCGTTGTATCAGGTATTATATTGATCATCGACGCCTCGCTATCGGAAGTGAAAGTAAGCGTGTTTAATGCGTCCGTGGCTTTTTGGCTGTCGGGACTTTGTTTGGCTTTGCTTTGAATCGCCGAGCGGAACCAAACAAGCATCTCGCTCTCTCTCCCTCTCGTGTCTCCATTCACAAAAACACGGACAGCCTGTCCGACCAACTCATCTCGTGTCTTTTCGCTATTTGTGAGCTGGTAAATAAAGCGAGCTGTGGGAAATGTGTCGACTCAGCGCCGTGCTGCGTCATCAGAAAACAGCTTTCCCCCACCACCACCTCTGGTTTATGCTTCACTTGAACCCAGTGTTAGTGCAGCAGCCATACTGTATGTGAGCGGGGTTCACCCAGTATGGAGAGCGGGTATCTGTGGTGGTGAAGGTGGTGGTGTATTCGGTATGCTCAAACCAACAAACCTAGAAACCCAGTTCTGTGGTGTTGGGGTTGTCCTGTGAAACATGTCCAGGCTGAAGTGAAGGGGATCCCTACTATGCTCGCTTCTAGCTCCATATTTTTATTCTTAGGCCCTGTTCACGTAGATTTGCGTTATTTACAACTGAAGAAAATCCTGGTGCAGCCGTTGTCTGAAAACCTGTCTTCTGATTGGCTGCCCCTCGCAAACAGAAGCTGCCTGTTAAATCCAGAAACAATTCAACATCCTGCTCCTCACATACAAGGTCTTGAATAATCAGGCCCCGTCTTATCTTAATGACCTTATAGTACCATATAACCCGATTAGAGCAGCTCGCTCTCGCTCTGCAGGCCTACTTGTTGTTCTTGGAGTATTTAAAAGTAGAATGGGAGGCAGAGCCTTCAGTTTTCAGGCCCCTCTTCTGTGGAACCAGCTCCCACTTTGGATTCAGGAGACAGACACTATCTCTACTTTTCAGATTAGGCTAAACTTTCCTTTTTGATAAAGCATATAGTTAGGGCTGGACCAGGTGACCATGAAACCTCCCTTAGTTATGCTGCATTAGGTGTAGGCTGGTGGGGGATTCCCATGATGCACCGAGTGGTTCTTCTTCAGTCACCTTTTTGAATCACTGTGTGTTTATACACCTCGCTGCAACGATCTCTGGCTCTCTTCCACAGCATGTCTTTGTCACAGATGGCCTCCTCTCCCCGAGCCTGGTTCTGCCAGAGGTTTCTTCCTGTTAAAAGGGAGTTTTTCCTTCCCACTGTCGCCACGTGCTTGCTCAAAAGGGGTGGCTTGATTGTTAAGGTTTTCTCTGGATAATTGTGGGGTCTTAAAATCACAACCTTGAGGTGGCTTCTGCAGTGATTTGGCTCTATATAAACAAAACTAAATTTAAACCGAAGATGGGCAGAGCTTCTGTGCTCATATACAGAGGTATGAGCACAGACACACTTTTTTAAATGATGTTGTCATCTTAGGGTCAGATTTAGTAATGTGTTACAGCACAAAGTGGGTTGTGGCATAGAAAGAAGTACTGTGTGTATTCAGAAAAGAGCCCAGTGACAAGATTGTGTGTAAGAGGTGGACATGGAGGAAGAGGTGGAGGAACTCTGAGACTTGTAAGACTGACCATGTCGGATATGTATGCTTCCTTTCTGAAGGTGCAAAATACAGGGAGGAAAATATATAAATCAAGTGTGCAAACTGATTTACTGTTTGTGACACACAGTTTGCTGCTGATTTAAGATTTAATGGAGAAAAAAGCTTGTCTTATTTTTTGTGTTTAATATTGAAATGAACTGATTGCGCCTGTATTCGGAAAACGCAGCAACTTTTGTAAATCACGTGCAAAACTAACCACACCTACAAGCACTATTTAGGGAATGCACTAACATGCCTTTTCCACCCTGTTCAGTAATTGTGTTTTAAACTGACTCTGAAACTGTGGACACACGAGCTCGCTGTCTGATGTCTAATGATTGACAAGTCATTATCCAAAGAGCGTACGCGGGATAATCCTCCTTTCTGACTCTCAGAATCACCAAATTTTGCATTACTATTTGCTAAAGATCTGTTTTGCACTGTGTCAGTTTTTTCTTTAACATAATTTTATATTATTTTATCACTGTTCCATATAAAACTTTGTTTATTGTAGATTATACTACTTTTATTTTTATTCATAATGCTGCTGAAAACATGAAGCATTAATATGGGTAAAATACATCTTAAGTGTGAACAAAATCAAAGGGTTATTTATTCAGATAATTAATCATTAAGGAAAATATCCATCTATCTATTCATCTTACAAAATTCACTTATTTTCTTTGCAGTATGACCTAAAACAAGAGACACTGCGTCCACTGGAAGCGATTTGTTCCTCTCGTGTCACTTACAATCTGACGGCTCATCACTTGCAAGCGTTCCAGGATCCGGTTGCCTAGGTAACCCACTAATATGCTTACTGACAGGTCACATGGCAATCAACACTATCCTGTGCTCACACTGACAGTCGCCTGGAAGTTGAGAAAAGATGCTAAAGCCACCAGCTGTCCTCTTTTACTTTATGTGCTCCCTGATCACCACATCTCTTCTGGTGTGGATGCATCTTAGGGCCGGGTTTATGCTTTCCCTGTCAGTCCGCTAGGGTCCATTCAGGTCCGCTCAACATAAACGTTGTCATCAAATGGTGAGCGAGTCCACAGTAGAGTATAGTCGAGGTCTTAGTCATCAGCAGGGTGTTTGCCGAGGTCACAGAGCGAGGAAGCAGAAGACCATTTTCCCATAGAGGCCTACACAACCGGAAACCACAGATGTCGCCCCCTGCTGGCTATTAAAATGAATGCATGTTTGAGGGACTTCGACATTAGCTTTACTTATCAGAAAGTTGAACGCTACATCCATATTTGTGCCTGAGATGACCATATTAGGTATATTCCCTCTAGTGACATCACACAGAACCAAGAATCAACAACACTGTATCAAACTGAGCTTTTAAGCCTGATTTATCTCAGAGATTATTTCTACATATGTGGACCTCATTACATGAAACTTTCACCACAATAATATGAGCATTTGGTGTTATAAGAGTGTATGTGTGACAGAAATATAAGGAAAACTGTGATAGGTCCTCTTTAAGCAGCATCTTCAGCCCCAAATGCGTCACCAGGATTCATAAAAGTCACTATAAATGCGTCGTGAGTTTAGGAGCAGCGCTGCTCCTTGAAGTTGTTGGTGCAAAATGCTCCATTCGCCTGTCTGTCTCCTCTGTATGAGGGTGACTCATAGCTGCATGGGTAGTCACAGCCTGCTTCTCGCGAGTGAGAGCGACGTCTCCTTAAGCGAACTCTGTGATCTCTGTGGCATATATTGTAAATGTTTCGCGGTTATTCGCTAGCACGATCTCCACTGCTCTGTTTTTAAATAATATGACTTTATCTGACCTCAGCGGGCAACTCTGATGCAAATCTGTGGTCAGTGTGGTATTCATTTGAGGAATTTGAATGTTAATCTCACTGCTCATTCATGCATAAAGGTTCATTATCAAGAGTGCGTTTATATATGTGTGTGTGGAACATTTTCTCCAAATAACAAGTTTCTGGGTTTTTCTCTTTTACTCTTTAAGTTAAAAATTGATCGCTTCTTTCATCTGTGATTTTTTTTTTTTTTTTTTTGGTGGCCAACAATAAATAAAAGCTTTAGCTTGGCGATAATTAGATTTCCAAGCTTTTGACGCTCATACACTGTGTCTGCTTTTCACCCCTGTAGTCGTCTCCTTGTCAGACTAACACTGAGCCAAAGGTGTGTCTTCATGCTCACTCAGTAACTGTCACGTCTGGGGCAGCTGATAGTCATACCGTGTTGCTAATCCTTTCACTTATCTCTAAACAAACAGTCAAAGCGAACGCTCCCTCTGTTTCTCAGCAGCGCCATGGACAAGAGCCACACAGTGAAGCTCTTCGTGGGTAACCTGGCATTGGACACCACGCAGGAAGAGCTGTCGGCCATCTTCGAACCCTACGGTCAGGTGGTCAGCTGCAGTGTGCTGCGGCAATTCGCCTTTGTGCATCTGCAGGGGGAGGGTGCTGCGGAGCGGGCCATCCGGGAGCTCAATGGACGGGAGTTTCGCGGTCGGAATTTGGTGGTGGAGGAATCGAGGGGGAGGCCGCTGCACTCCACCAAGGTGTTTGTGGGTAATCTGAGTGGCATGTGCACCACAGAAGACCTCCAGCAGCTGTTCCAGACGTTTGGGAAAGTCCTCGAATGTGACAAAGTCAAAGGTAAGCCAGGATTTTATTCACAGCTGAAGTGAAGTTGAAGTTTAGATTCTGTTTTATGGTTTGATTACAGCTGCTGAATTGCTGGGAGCGCCTGCAAAAGACGTGACACCTGAGTGCAAGGTTCAAAGTTAAAGCTAATGGCCCGATTGTAAAGTTGTGATAGGGCACTTGCCTTTGGCACAGTTCTTTTTACTAGTAAGCAAATGTGATCTTTATTATTATCAGTGCACTGAATCACAGCCAGCCATTGCTTTTCCACAGGCTATGCTTTTGTTCACATGGAAAACAAGGAAGATGCACTACAGGCCATCGAAGCCCTGCACGGCACCTCCTTCAAGGGCCGGCCCCTGTCCGTAGAGCTCTCCAAGGTCCAGCCCAGCAAGCAGGCGCCGACGGGGAAGATCCCGTGTGTAAACTGTGGGAAGCAGGGCCACTATGCTGGAGAATGCCCTGTGGGGAAACCTTCTCTGGAGCAGTACCAGAGTCAGGCAGCGGTCTTGGCTGCTGCCGCCGCTGCAGCCGCTGGCCTACCGCTGCAGGTCCAACAAAGCGTGCACAATTCAGTCTACAACACCTCCACCTTTGATCCCACTTATGCTGCTCTCACGGGGATTACCACCGGGACACGCACAGATGGGAACCCGGTAAATCCAGCTGTTTATGGTGCCCTTGCCAGCCAGGTGTACGGTGCCAACGTTGCCAATCAGCTTTACGGAACAGTGGCCAATCAGGCTGCTCTCACATCAGGGGCCACGCAGGTATACAGCTCCATGACACCTAATATTTACGGTCAGATGGCTGCATCTCCAGCAGCCGCCGCCGCTGCTGCTGCCGCTGCCGCTGCCTACACGACTCCGGTTTACACCCCGACGATGGCCAACCACCCTGTCTATCTGGCCGCGGCTCCTGGGATAGAAATGCCAACAGCGGCGGCCGCCGTTAATACTGCCTACTCTGTAGCGCCTACGATTTACAGCGCCGCCGCACCAGCCTACGCTCAGTTAAGCGCCATGGGAGCAGCGGACCCGACTACGGCTATCTTTGAGGCTGCCAGGCAGGCGCATTACTTCGCCCAGGGCCAGCAGGTTGTGGCTGAGCAGCAGACGGCAGCTGCCGCCACAGCAGCAGCTGTGGCAAAGTCCGGAGAGAGGGATCGTAGTCCACTGCGGAGGTCGGCACCTCTGCTTCCGGACCCCGTGATGAAGCCATTTATGTACCAGAGGGCCAAGCCACGCCGACCCCTGCTCCCCACGCCAGCTGGTCGAGCAGCTGAAGAGGCAGTGGAAGCCGCAGAGGACCCCATGGCCAGGTAGGATATAATCTTTGATTCTGTTTCCTCCTAAGCAGCAGATGTGAAATAATAAGAGAGATCTTTAACTTTCACATTTTCTAAAATGATTCTTTCAAGATGCTCGCTCACCTTTACAAATCTGATGTTCTTCTTGTGGTTTTAACTCGTGTTTCACTGTCTTGCAAGCTATTTTCTCTTCAACTAAATTTGACCTTAACCTAACCATCTCTGTCCCCCCCTGTCTTAGGTACTACGCGGAGTACTACCAGCAGCTACAGCAGTACCCACAGTTCCAGTATGCCTACCCATCACCGAGCACAGTGACCGCCATCCCTGGCATGCCGGGAATGCAGGCCATGCAAGCGGTCCAAGCAGTTCAGGCTGTCCCCACGATGCAAGCCCAGCCCGTCGCCACGCTGGACGCACTCAGGCCAGTGGTCCCCGCCGCTGCGGCAGTGGCAGCCGCCATGGCTGCGCCCAGGGTGTATGAGCCGCCGTTGCCGCCGCCCACGCGCAAGGAGGCCATCCTCCGCCGCCCCGAACTCTCCCTTCACACGCCTGAGCCCCCCTTCCGATAGTCGCACACAACTCTTTGCCCGCCCCTCCCTCTTTGCCCTGAACCCCTCCCACCCTTCACCTTCCCCCACCCACCCCAATCTCCTCTTCCAACCCCAAACTTGACCACCTTACAGCAGCTGTATGTACGTGTGTGTGTGTGGGTGTGTGTGTGTGTCTGGGGGCTCTAAGTGTGTGGTATTAAACTGGGGACTCCTTGGTTTATTAACCTGCTTTAGGAGAAACTTGATACGCCAGCCTTGGTTCAGTTTGCACGCAAACACAGTGCAGCCACCGAAAGGGAGGCTTTCATCTGTCGCGCGGGCATTCTTTGTGCTTCTCAGTTTTACTTTTTTATCGTGCCAGTCTCACACTTGTGCCAGTATTAGGCCGCCCCGCTCGGCCGTTTCATATATGCCTTTATTTCCGCAAACCCAGTTATGATTTTCTAAGGCCGAGACCTTCGATAGACGACATCAGCCATCCTCCTTAGGCCTAGATGATCTGTTAGGGCAGCTAATTTGAAACCTTTTTTGCCTTATGTTGAAGAGTTTCAATTTGCAATGTAACCAGATGGAAAGTCAGGGCGACGCTCTCGCGCGTGACGGCTGCGCTGCGTCCCGTCCGGCAGAACCAAGGTTGAGTCTTCTTTTTTTATTTGGTTTGTTTTTTTTCGAGGGACGTTTTGTCTTGAATGTGACGTGGGCTGCGTGTGAGCGAGTGAGAGGTGAGGGCTTGCTGACCTTGCAGCGCACAAACGCAGCAGCAAAAAAAGAAAAAAAAAACTGCGCCTTGCCGAAAAGGAAAGGAGAGAAAAAAAAGAGTAAAGCACACATAAACGTACTGTAATGTATGTTTGGATCTCCCCTTTGACTCCCCCCCTTTTTTTTTTTCTGAACCCCCTCCCCTCCCCTCCCACTCCACCTTTACTCTAACTGCAGCAATGAAAGACACTGCTTCACCTCTCCCTCTCTCGCTCTTTGTAATTACAGCTGCCTACCTCTTACAGCAAATTTCAATGTCTATTCTTTCCTATTGTGTTCTCTTCTATTGTCGGCAGTTCCCGCTCCTTGTAAAGGGATAGGGTCAGCAGTTTGGAGGGGGAGGAGCCAGACATTACCGACAGTGACTTTTTTTGTAGATGTTCCGTATCGAGTCCATCATTTTCAGAGGCCTTTTTTTAAAATAGTGTAAATGTGTTTTTTGTTGTTTACCTGTGACGTAAGTCAGCCTGGGATGTGATGAACTGTAAACGGTGGGGAAAGGAGGAAAAAAAAATCAATGTGTTACTACTGAGGGAGCAGTTTACAAAAGGATCTTTTAATCGCATCCTGTTAGAAACCACGATGGTATGTGACAAGCTCAATCATGTGCCTATAAAGCCTCGAGTGAAGTGCATTAAGTGGAGGGACCTCCCATTTTTAAGTGCTTTTGACATTATTTTTTAATCATTTCAAGGAGGGCGGGGGGAGCCCGACCTCCAGAGCTTTAGTATCCAGAAGGCTTGGAGAGCGAGCGAAGCTTTCTCTGGGACTCCTGCGTAGGATTTGTTTCACAGCTCTTAAAAGAAAAAGCCACAAACCGAGCCTTCACGGGTTCGTTACTTTACTAGCTGCTGGTTAAAGCAGAAACAGTGATAGCACCAATGAAGTGAGAGGTGGGGCAGTGTCGTCCACGTGCTTCTTTGACCCTCCGAATACCAGACCAGCTTTAGATTGTGACTGCAAAAAAAGGAAAAGAGAGAAAGTGTCTGTTTTAATATATCTGTTGGAGCTTGTAGAACTGGACTTTTCACGAGTGGCAAATCCCACCCGCGTAGCTCTGCATTTCATTAAAACAGCCACTTTCAAAGTATTTTGCAACTGCTATGTGACGGCGGTCTGCTGCACACGCCCTTTTACTGCCCTCCCGTTCCCCTCTCCTCCTCCCCTCCTCTCTCTCCCCCTGTGTTTTTTTTTCTTTCTTTCTTTCTTTTGTTTTTTAGCGGTTAAGTGACTTCTTTGCATCTCACGGTGTAATCTCTCTCTGTGTCGTATATACAGAACACATACCAGTTGCATCCTTTGTAGAACTATGTGGTTTGCGAAATGTCTTGTTTGCCATGTTTGAGATCGTATTTTTTAGAGAAGTATTTTAATTTTTTTTTTTGCCTTCTTTTTAAGAAAAATATAAAAAGTCAAAAGTTTAAAAAAAAATCATTCAAAAAAAAAATCAGCATGCTTTTTATTGAGAATATGTATTACTATAAACCTTATTATAATAAAGAATGTTTTGGCTGACACTAATGTGGTAAAAGAAAGCAAAGGGTTTGGACATTTCCCCTTCTTCTTCTTCTTGTTTATGTTGTTCTTCTCCCACTATCTGTTTCTCCTGTGTAAAATGACCACCAGACCCATTTGACTGGGGACCCAAGGGGGAGACAGGTGTAGATGCTGGCCCAGCTTTGCTCTCTTTGGTCGGGGTAAGTGCGGGTTGGTGCTCCTTTCCTCTCTCCAGCCTCTCAAACTCAGTGCAAACCAACTCAACCGTCTCAAAGGGTTTTGGGGTTAATTTGCATTTGAGAAGCATTTCAGTGATTCATTCTGACTCTGTAAAATTAAAAGTTAAAACAAAAGGATTTTTCTTGTAGAAATGATGTTTTGGCACAGTGAGAGCTGGGGAGAGGCACACAGATAGAATGGCCTGGGTGCATTTTGATCTGTGGAGCAGTCCTGTTTCCTTGGGCGAGGGGGGTTTGATGGGTGTGTGTCTGGTCTGGTCTGGTCTGGTATCTCTCCCCTGCTGTACCAAATTCTCCCTCTCCGTGTGTCTCTGTGTCCTCTCTGCTCTCAGACCTGCATGTGTGATAATCTGTAACTCTGCCGCACAAACAAACAAACAAGCCCCACGTCAGTCCAGCTCTTGACTAACTATCTCAACTGAAATAGGTCACTGTGCCGCCTGGAACGGCCGGGGTGCAGCCGTGCGTGAGCGTGGCGGCGTGAGCCATGGGGACGACTTTTAGCGCGACGCCAACGCAGCGGGAACTCGTTCTCTCTCTCTCTTCACCACCAAGGTAAATAAAAAAAGTTTTCAAAAAAAAAAAACAAACAAACCGCAACAACAGCAGCAAAAGAAATGATAAAGAGCACTGACTTCCCCTCTCCCAACCTGCCGCCCCTCCTTTGACTGTGCCTTGAACAAACACTCCTTCCCCACCTCCCTCCTCTCCACACTGCCATTGCCACCTTCCTCCCCCCACCTCCCCCAGTCCGTAACTCCTCCTCTGCTGCAGTGGCAGTGCCGCGGCTACAGCCTTGGGCTTCTCCTCTGTGGGTTTGGTGGGCAGGGTTTGGGTGGGGTTAGGACCCCTGCACAGGTCTCAGTCAAGTCTTGCAATCAGCTTTAGGAGGCGACTGGCGTGCCCTCTGTCCTGCTGGAGTGTGTGTGTCTGTGTGTGTGTGTGTGTGTGTGTGTGTGTGTGTGTGTGTGTGTGTGTGTGTGTGTGTGTGTTAAAGAGAAGGAAAGCCGTTTTTTGTTTGTTTATTTTTCTGTGGGTGGTATTTCATTGATTGGTGAGGCTTGACGCCCCCACCCCACACACCCTCCCCCCTGCCCTCGCCACCGCCGTATTCGCCGCCCTTGCCCCCTTCCCTGCCCGCCCCGGTTCCCTCCTCCTTCCCCCTCCCCTTTCTCACACCTCCTCCTCCTTAACCCCGCCCTCCCTCCTGTGCGCCTCTCCTTTCCGCCGTTCACACACAAATACACAGCGCTTTTTTGTTTTTCTTCCCCCCCTTACTCCCGCCGCCACCGCCGCCGCCACCACCACCACCTTGGATCTGGGTTTGTGGCTCTGGCTCGGACTCAGACTTCCCAGAACCACCCACCTAAACCCAAACTACCCACCCACCCTCCTTTTGTTACCGTAGTGGCCTGGGCGTGCCAACGGACAGTGTATGTGTGGTGGCTCGCCGCTGGACTCAGTAACACGACACAGAGAGACTTCAGTGTTGGACGAGCCGCTTTGCTGAAACTGTTGAATGATGGGTTTGCGCCACACAGCTGTGGAAGGGATCGTAACTCCCATAAGACCTTAGCGCCATCACAAAACGAGATAAACCAACAGGGGGTTTGTCTTGGGTCCCTCACAGCCTGTGTGCCAATCAGAAACGTCCTATAAGATCGGCCGAGCTAATGAGGCCAGTCTGACCTGTAGATTCTCACCAATCTCAGGACTCCTGTAGGACTTTTCTGGTACGGCAGCTCTGTTTCTCTAATCCTGGTGTCAGCTGGACCGGCTGGATATGTGCTATGAGTGACTTGTATGAGGTGTGGCTATTAAATAATGAGACGTCACGCCGGTTTGACTCACAGAGGCTCTGTTTTGTTGTTTAACAGCCACGCCTCGTCTGCATTCTTACCTGTTAAGACTATTGATGCACACACACAGTCCCGCACACACTCGCTGTATGTCAGATGAGTTTGTCTCGCATTTGCTCTGACCGCTGCGAGACGGAGTCGAGACAAGCGTGGCGCTGCCTTTCTGTCCGCCTAACAAACTAAAAGGAGGTGGGGAGGATTGAGTAACTTGTAAGGTGAGTTGGTAGTGGAAGGATCCTTTGGCCCAAAGCTGCTCTCTAACCTCACCTTTCTGATCTTGGAGCATCCCATAATAGAGTCACTGGCCAGAACCTTACCCCAAGAAAACATTGTCGCGCTCAGTGTCTGTGCTAATAATAACGAGCCCTTGAATCTGTCTCTGTTGCTTGGATACAAAGTGCAAAAATCCAGTTAAACTGATTTTTTGCATTCACAGACTCATTAAGTTTTTTAATCATCTGAGAGCACCCGTGTGGATGCACATAGAGGCACACAGAGGCCAGTATTATTTCTCTCCAAAGGACCGCTGTGTAGGATTTAGTGTTTGAGGACTGGACGTGTAGTGCAGGATCCATAGTCCTACATTAGTGCACATTTGCCTAGAGAGAAGGATTGTGGGTATTCGATCGATGCAGAGACCATGTGTAGATGTGGTGAAAGACCGAAAAGCACATATCCTGATATCCTTAATGCTGATTGGCTGAAAAACTGTCTCGAACAGGAAAGGGGGTAATAGTACAGCTCACCACAAAGAGGAACAAGTGTGTCCGTTTTCATTGCTTTCAATCACTCGGTTTCACTTTACTACAAAGGACCAACTAAAGCACAAAAACAAGGGTAGCCTGTGTCACTAAATGCTGCACACATTTACAACCAGGCTGCCATGGCAACAGCACACGACTGCGGCGTGAAGTTGTGAGTCTGCAGACCTCAGCGTAGCACAGACTAGAGAAAATATGAAGGGCTCTTTACACTAATGAAAACAAACACAACTATGAATATAGTCACAGGAGATGCCCCCCCTCCCTGAGCATGGTCCTGCTGGAGGTTTCTTCCTGTTAAAAGGGAGTTTTTCCTTCCCACTGTCGCCAAGTGCTTGCTCAAAGAGGGTCGTCTGATCATCTGTTAATGTAGGGTCTTTGCCTTCCAATATAAAGCACCTAGAGGTGACTGCTGTTGTGATTTGGCGCTATATCAATAAAATTGAACTGAGTACTGTATTCTGTTTCCACGAGTAAATCCTACACACTGGTCCTTTAAGCAGTGCAGCTGATGAAACCCCTCCTCAGCCTCCATGATCAGGGCACACGGTGCTCCAGTTTTTTTCCCCCTCCAGCCACCTCACCCCTCCCCTCCAACTCTGCCGGCTCCTCACTAAAAAGGCTTCTTCTGGTGCTTGTGAGTCTAGGCTTCCCGTGCTTGGGTGAATGCAGCCACACATCTCTTAAACACCCCCGACCCCCCCCCGCGCACCCTCTCTTGCTCTGAATTCACCGACAGACAGAGCTGCAGCCTCCTCTCTACTTCCACTTCCTCACCCAAACTCCCCCTGCCTTCTGTGGTTTGGACAGCTGAAGAACTGAGATACCCTGCACACACACAGACACACACTTATATATATATATATTTGTGTATTGTGTTGTTTTTTTCATGGGATCCCACAGGGTACAGCAGACACCGGCAGAGATGTACATCGGGAACAGAACCCACTCCGGCTTAGGTTTGAGCCCAGCCCTCACACTGTAGACCGTATTGCCTTTTTCAGTTGAAGCAGGTTTCATTAACGTGATTTTTCTAGGTCATCTAGCACAGATGTGAATTACAGAATCACACTTCTAATGATGCTTATCCTCTCTTCAGATAAAGGCATCAGGAGTGTCTTATCTCACACGTTACCTCGTATAGAGGGGGGCAGACAGCATGTGAACGCCAGCAGGATGCAGTGCAGCTCAATACAAAAATCACTGCAGTTATGAGGTTTTTTCCCATCATAACTGCAGTAATAGTGTGTTGGCTGGCATTAGAGTGAAAGGCATTTATGTTATTTTGTCCACCCTTCTGCCCTTATATGATTACAGGCCACCTGAGGCCAAGCCCGTCTTTTTTTCCTCCCTCTCCACAGACCATTTCATTGTCAGCAGTCCCGCGGTGGCATTATGTTTAGCCATTTCAGTTCCCTCGGCTCAGCGGCTGCTCAGTCACAAACCTAATTGTAACCACAAATAGTCGCGCAGTAGCTAAGCTTCTTCAAGTAGGTTAATGGACCAAGCTTAGTGTAGTTAAACGAAACGCCTCAATT
Source organism: Oreochromis aureus (assembly GCF_013358895.1). Classification (NCBI taxonomy): domain Eukaryota; kingdom Metazoa; phylum Chordata; class Actinopteri; order Cichliformes; family Cichlidae; genus Oreochromis; species Oreochromis aureus. Next base: position 28,518,024 of record NC_052944.1, read on the forward strand.
AATTACAATATTAATCGTTCTAGTTTCCAAAGACGTCAGGGGTGACAGAACAATGTGTCATCTCAAGAGGAGAGCAATCGGGATCTGCTCCTTTTTCAAAGAAATCGAATCCAGCACAACGCTGAACGATGAGGGGATTTTTACACCGTGAATGTCGGATCAAACGTTTGCGTCAACATGTTTACTGTGAATGACAAATCCTGATATGAAGACAATTATACTGTATGGTTGTGTGTGCATATATTTATGCCTTTTAGTCTGTATTTCTTAAGATGTTGAGGTATTTTTTTCAGTCTGCATGAACAAAAATCATGAATAAATTCTCTTTTTGTTTCTCATATAATTTGCCTGAATTTGTTTTTATTTGCAAGGTTTCTTTTATTCCAGTACCTCTCCAATGGTGTTTGGACCTTTGCTGTGTAGTTTATGACAGCAGGAACTATGCATTTTACCTGCAGCCTAATTTTAGAGCGAGGAATAAGATGGTGTGAGCTGCTGCCAGTGAGAGCAGTGCAGGGAGGAGCTGCTTTGCCTGGGGTTAGATTAAGCTGGAGTCAGAGGGGAGAAGTTGTCAAAATCTCTTAAATGGTTGTCTTAATTTTATTGACTCATGTGGGGTTTGTTTTTTTATGAATACGTGATTCATTTGTTTAAATTTGTATGTAGGCTGAAAGCACAGAGGCCTGGCTTTGCCACTGAGGATCATTAACAGCAACAGGTGCATTGCACAGGCCATAAAAACTTCTCTGCTGAGAGGAGGCGTAATTGACATACCTCCACACCACTCACGAGCCCCCTCATCCCTACCCGCGGGAGACCACCCCGCCTTTCACACCTTTTTAGGCCCAGAACCTGATACCCAAGCTGTCGGTTCCCATACTTATTGGTGTGCGGTCACGTGTGCCACTTTTGACCAGGAAAGGAGCACCGGCCAGGAGGGTCTTCTGGTAGTGGGAGCACCACCTCCGCACAGGCACCTCGCACCAGTGGAGTCTGGTCTCTGCAGCCCCTAACTCTCTCTCTCCCCCCACGAAAGCGAGACGTCTAAGTCTCAGGGAGGTTGTTTGGCCTCACGGCATCTTCGTCGTTTCTATTGCTGATTATTACTTTTTCTTACCAATAAGCTGAGGGGGACGCGTAAAGTCCTGACTGAGGCGGAACCATGACAGCTGTCGAAACCCAAATAACATACACCAACTCCTACACGATCCAACATGAAGACACGTACATGACCCAGGAGGAGGACTGGGACAGGGATCTGCTGCTGGACCCCGCCTGGGAGAAGCAGCAGCGGAAGGTAGGTTTGGATAAAGCAGTCTCGAGTAGCGCTTGTGCCGACGTGCGTAATTACGCACAGATCGAACCTCAAGTTCAAGTCAGTGAGCGGCGCTTTTTTAAAAAGAAAAAATGCATTTAACACGTTAGCAAGGCAGACTGAAATTAATTTGGGAGTCAGAGGTGTTGGTCTAATTGTGTGAAGTCTATTATGAAACTGCGCCTTCGCTGGCCTCACACCTGGCACTTCAGTCCCGCTTGAAGCTGTGTGGGCAGATATTTTAGGCTGTGGAACTTTCTCAGTGTTGTCTTTCAGTTACCCCTGATTGCCTTGCAGACTGTCTAAATATATTACCACCTCCCGAAGGTTTTTGTTTTCTTACTTTGCCTGCGTTTTTTACTTAACTTTTAAAGTACACGCGAGTTTATAGGGATATAAGGACATTAAGCCAACCTGCAGATAATTAGAAACAGCGCACAGGATGCAGAGGATGGCGTAAAAGCAGAGGGAAAATACTCACAATAATTATACCATTTGTTAAGCTACTTTAGACCAATATAAGTATGCCTCGGTCTGTTTTTTCTTTTTTAATTATCTATACCACAACTTCCTATTAAAACAGCCTCTTATCATGTTACTGAGGAATATTACATTTTATCACTTAAAAAGTAAAGCACCAACTCTTAAATTATGTCTTTAATCTTACTTTGAAAGCCATACTGAACGAGAGTCGGGGTGGGGTGGGGTTAGGCCAACCTTTAAGGTCGCATAGAGAAAGAGCATGACAGGTGTGTTTAATGAGCTGCTGGAGCAAAAGTCAAGTGACACAGGTGATGTCTGCCACGGCACACTGGGACAAAAACAACACCGGCAAAGGTTAATGAGCTACACTTTTGTCTTTGAGGTGTTCACCTTGCACACAAATGACCCACTGCGATTGAACTGAATATAATGTTTGGTATTTTTGATTCTAAGGGTTGGTAATTGGTCGCCATGTTGGATGACCACAGCCTTCACCTACCAGGAAGCCCGGGCTGGAAATAGCCTTCAGGAAGATTTCTGTTTCACATAATGAAAGAGAGCTACCAAAACATATTCAAATTAAACAGGAAGTTTCAGCTGTTTGCCACACCTGACTCAAAGTCATTAGCCTTCTCTTCCTAGTTGGCATGTCAGAAATGCAAAGGGAGCAAGGATACATTCACGCCTAACAAGTCATTTAATGATAGTTAACATGATTTCATAGAGATGTTAATCCTGTAAAACCAGAAATAATTGCCAGCAAATTTTAAGCTTGAGTTTTTATTGAATCTAAACAAAAGAGAGTAAATATAAATGTGCATAATAGTTTTAATTTGTATCATTTTTAGCTACATTTGGCTTTTTTTCTACAATTTATTGCTCACAGCCTTTTAAACAAAGACAGGTTTTAATATAGTCAAAAGAAACTCATAAAATGTGATACAGTTGATGTTATAAGGTTTCACATTTTTTAGAGGTTTTCTTGTACAGTTTGGCACAAGAAAAATAAAAGCTGAGACTTTGGCTTCAGCTAATGCAGAGATGGCACATGACTGTACTCTAAAGATGATACATTTGGACAAATGAGGTTTAAATCAGCAATAAAACCTTCGAAAAGTTCAGCATAACTTCCAGCTGCCGTTTGTGTTCAGATGAGCCGAAGAGAGCAAAAAGAAAAATCACCTTTGTGAAATATGTCTAATATTTTTTTTAGGAATCGCGTGTTCCTAGTCTCATCTCTGACAGTTATTGTAGTGTAGGGACCGTGCTTGCTTCCATATCCTACTGTACTCAAAGACGTAAGCTAATCTAACCTGTAACCAGCACCTAATCTGCGTATAGATCAGTGAAACGGGCACATTTTACGGCATCAGCTGCCGTGAATCTGCAGAATTACTCCGTCAATGAAAAATGTCTCCCAGAGCTGAAGCGCAGTGACAGGCTGAGAGACCTCAACAGATGGTAGCAGGAAGGAGAGAGAGAGAGATGGATGGCAAGGCTGTTAAGTATACACCCCGGGTTGGTTTCACAGACCCACAAATAACCGTCTTCCTAAAAATACTTCTTAACTTGCTTGGCTCCAACTTGCCCCCCTCCCCCGCTTACTTTCTCTTTATCGCCGCGTCTTTTCTCTGAAAACTTCCTTCACCACTGTTCTTGAAATATTTGCACATCTCTTGTGATTGCGCCTTTTTTTTTTTTTTTTTTTTAAAACTGATTAAAAATGTTGCCTTTCTTACTTCGTCTCATGCAGACCACCAGCCTTTTACGCTCAGGGTCATAAAACAGGCCTCGAATAAACCTCTACAGCCCAGCAAGTCTTTAGTCTTCACCCCTCATCCTCCCCAGGGAGCCGGTCATGGTACTCCACTGCTCTCCTTGGCATGTAAAATCTAGCTTAAGGAGCTGATATCAGCCCATAAATATAGCCGGTGCTTCATTCTGCAGTGCCGTGAATATGAAAGGGAAGCCTCGACGCACCTGTTGTCTCCTCTGTCCCTGAAATTTCAGTGGAAAAAGCTGCTCACCACTTGCTGCAGTTGTAAAATGTTTGTCAACACACAGTGATGCCGAATCTGATACCACACATTAGAAATGGTGTGTGTGTGTGTGTCTGAAGTGTACATGCTGACACTGGTTTATATTTATCATAGAGCATGGCCCCTTCTTTGCTAACTAAGTGATTCATGACTTGATTTGGACGAGGCATTTGATTTAATAGGAGCTGGCAAAAATTGTGTTAGATATTGCATCTAGGGGAAAGCTGTCGGAAGGAAATATGAGATATGAAAGGCCGGAGTGATGAGATCTGGCTGCATCTCATCTTGGCGAGCTTCTCTCCTCAAAGCAACTGTAATCCTGGAAATAAGGAGGGCCAGGTTGTCGGGCTGATCCAAGCGGATGGAGGAAACCGGTCCGGTTAGAGCCAGAAGTTCTTTTCGTGGGCTTTCAGAGCTTTATTGATGTCTGCCTCAAACAGATGATGGGCTGACGGGTCCAGCTCCACCGCATCTGCAAAAAGAAGTGATTGCTGTAGGCGCAATCAATATCTGTTTAAAGATTTACTCTCACTGCAGAGGGCTGCAGAAGACTGCGCTCACAAGAACACATGGAATGGCTTTTTATTTGAAAAGGCGATGCTTTCGTCCTCCTGTGCAGTAGATCCTTCTGTTGGCACGCAGCACTGAGATAACTAAAAAGTAGAAAATGTCATTATGCTAAAAAAAAATAAATGAATAGAGATTCAGCGCTATGACTTAAGTCATCTTCTGTTTCACATTGTTAAAGAGTTCAGCTGCTAATTCACTAAGTAAAGCTGCCTGGTGACGTTCATGTTAGCAGTAATCTAAAAATATCCATTACATGAGGTTAGCAGCAGCCGTGTGCTTAGCTGACCTGTTAGCAATAAAAGCTCAGTATACGTACACACGGAAGAAATTAGACTGGGCAAGTTCAAAAGTCTTTAAAAAGAATAATAATCATTTATTTTTACCCACACTGACACACTGTTGGTGATATAGGAGAGGTGGCTTAAACCGATAGCTAGTTTCAGCCTAGCTTCCATACGCCAACACAAAACTGTCTGTGCAGACGTACTAAAGACAGGTCGATAGTTTAGGCGACAGTAACATCCGGTATCGACCAATCACAGATAAGAGCGGTGCCAAGTCGAGCTGTGTCTTCACATTAAGTTACTATTTTTTTTAGGATCAGTAGCTGGTAAGTTTATAGACCAGGCCTCAAGAGACGGTGTGCTGCAGGTTTTAGATCTCACCCTGGGTCAACACACCTGAATCAAATGATTAGGTCATTATCAGGCCTCTGGAGAACTTCAACACATGTTGAGGAGGTCATTTAGCCATTTAAATCAGCTGTGTTGGATCAAGGACACGTCTAAAACCTGCAGGACACCAGCTCTCGAGGCCTGGAGTTCCCTACCCCTGTTATAGACAGTGACTCCATGGTTTTTCCCCTTTTTCAGTATTTTTCCTCACCCCTAACCAGTCTCAGCAGATGGCCCCGCCCCTCCCTGAGCCTGGCTCTGCTGGAGGTTTCTTCCTTTAAAAGGGGGTTTTTCCTTCCCACTGTCGCCAAGTGCTTTCTCATCATCTGATTGTTGGGTTTTCTCTATTATTGTAGAGTCTTTACCTTAGAGTATCAAGCACCATGAGGCAACTGCTGTGATCAAGTGCTACAGTAATACAATTGAATTACACTAACACACTATTTTAATCGAGATCTAATGAATGGGTGTTCGGTGAAGTATCAGGGAAGGACAAGTTCTGCATGATGAGACCCAATCAGGAGCAAAATACAGGTATCTGTGTCATCTCCACGCCAACACAACACATCACATTGTCCTGGAAACAGAAGCATAATTAGAAAAGGAAAATGGTCATATAGAAAAACCTTTTTCACAAATCAAACACTCACACTAAATCTCACAACATGTTAGAAAAAGAGAAATCTGCAAACATCCATCCATCCTCATCCGCTTTATCCGAAGTCGGGTCGCGGGGGCAGCAGCCTAAGCAGAGAAGCCCAGACCTCCCTCTCCCCAGCCACCTCCTCCAGCTCATCCGGGGAACACCAAGGCGTTCCCAGGCCAGCCGAGAGATATAATCTCTCCAGCGTCCTGGGTCTGCCCTGGGCCTCCTCCCGGTGGGACATGCCCGAACACCTCACCCAGGAGGCGCCCAGGGGCATCCTTGTCAGATGCCCGAACCACCTCAACTGGCTCCTTTCGATGTGGAGGAGCAGCGGCTCTACTCTGAGCCCCTCCCGGATGGCCGAACTTCTCACCCTATCTCTAAGGGAGAGGCCAGCCACCCTTCGGAGGAAGCTCATTTCTGCCGCTTGTACCGCGATCTCGTTCTTTCGGTCACTACCCACAGCTCGTGGGCCATAGGTGAGGGTCGGGACGTTCGACCGGTAAATTGAGAGCTTCGCTTTTACACTCAGCTCCCTCTTCACCACGACGGACCGGTGCAGCGTCCGCATCACTGCAGCCGCAGCACCAATCCGCCTGTCGATCTCCGGCCCTTTCTCCCATCACTCGCGAACAAGACCCCGAGATACTTAAACTCCTCCACTTGGGGCAGGAACTCATCCCGACCCGAGTGGGCACTCCACCCTTTTCCGGCTGAGAACCATGGCCTCAGATTTGGAGGTGCTGATCCTCATTCCCGCTGCTTCACGCTCGGCTGCGAACCGTTCCAGTGCGAGCTGGAGGCCCCCACCGATGAAGCCATCAGAACCACATCATCCGCAAAAAGCAGAGATGAGATTCTGAGGCCACCAAGTGAAAGCCCTCTCCGCCACTTGGCTGCGCCTAGAAATCCTGTCCATAAAATTATGAACAGAATCGGTGACAAAGGGCAGCCCTGGCGAGCCCATCGCCCACCGAAACAAGTCCGACTTATTGCCGGCAATGCGAACCAAACTCTTGCAACGGTTGTATAGGGATCGAATGGCCTGTAACAGTGGGCCAGACACCCCATACTCCCGCAACACCTCCCACAGGACACCCCGAGGGACACGGTCGAATGCCTTCTCCAAGTCCACAAAACACATGTAGACTGGTTGGGCAAACTCCCATGCACCCTCAAGTATCCTCGAGAGGATAAAGAGCTGGTCCAGTGTTCCGCGACCAGGACGAAAACCGCATTGTTCCTCCTGTATCCGAGGTTCGACTAACGGACGAACTCTCCTTTCCAACACCCTGGCATAGACTTTCCCAGGGAGGCTGAGGAGTGTGATCCCCTATAGTTGGAACACACCCTCCGGTCTCCTCTCTAAAGATGGGGACCACCACCCGGTCTGCCAGTCCAGGGGTACTGCCCCTGATCTCCACGCAACATTGTAGAGGCGTGTCAACCAGGACAGCCCTACAACGTCCAGAGCCTTCAGGAACTCGGGCGGACCTCATCAACACCAGGGCTCTGCCACCGAGGAGTTGTTTAACTGCCTCAGTGACCTCGACCCCAGAAATTGGCGGGTCATTCCCTCATCCCCAGACTCTGCTTCCTCCTCGGAAGACGTGTCAGTGGGATTAAGGAGGTCCTCAGTATTCCTTCCACCGTCTGACAATTTTCTCAGTCGACGTCAGCAGCGCACCGCCAGCACTATACACAGTGCAGGTAGAGCACCGCTTTCCCCTCCTGAGACGCCTGACGGTTTGCCAGAATCTCTTCGAGGCAGTCCGAAAGTCTTTTTCCATGGCCTCTCCGAACTCCTCCCACACCCGAAGTTTTGCTTCAGCCACTGCCTGAGCCGCATTCCGCCTGGCCTGTCGATACCTGTCAGCTGCCTCTGGAGTCCCACAGGCTAACCAAGCCCGATGGGACTCCTTCTTCAGCCTGGTGGCTCCCTTCACCTCTGGTGTCCACCATTTGGTTCGGGATTACCACCACGGCAGGCACCAACCACCTTGCGGCCGCAGCTCAATGCAGCAGCCCGGCAATGGAGACGCTGAACATGGTCCATTCGGACTCAATGTCCCCAGTCTCCTCGGAATGTTGTTGAAGCTCTGCCGGAGGTGTGCGCTGAAGATCTCGCGGACTGGGGCCTCTGCTAGACGTTCCCAGCACACCCTCACTACGCCGTTTAGGTGCACCGGTCTGTCCAGCGTCCTCCCCGCCACCTGATCCAACTCACCACCTGCAAACAGTTTGGGCTAAATTTAATCAGTTCCCCCACGCACATCGAGGCCTTTGTAAAAACACAACAACAGCCTGTAGACATGTTTTAAAGTAAAATTCTATTATTAAGTGGAAGCCTATCATAGCCTAGCATATCATAGTGTTTATTTTCATTTTCTACAGCAGCATTGAGTTTGTCCAGTCATCTCACATTAAGTTGTCCTCATCATAATTCTAAGATCAGATCTTTATTTAACATCTTTATTGTCATTGTTGCAGAAACAATGAGAAATTGTTTAGCAGCACAGATCCAAACTATATATCAATAACAATATAAAAATACACACACACACACACACACTCTCTCACAATATGGTGCAATATCATAATTATCAACTCTGCTTCTAAGATTTGCAGTAAAACATTTGTTTTCTCTCTGCTTTCCTGTTGTGTTACATTTTCTTTCACACGGTGCAAAATGAAGTGGTCCAAACAGCGTCCACCATCAGAGCCAACTGTTATAAAGTTAGACTGAGTAATGTGATATTTACCCACTCAGCCTAATGTAAAGTCCTTCTGTGTGGGCGAGGAGAGATCTTAGCAGGCTGAATAATCCAGTCTATTCTTGTCTAATCTCATTTTATTACATTTTAACGAGTGATCACCAGCGTGGCAGGCAGACCAGGGTCGTTGATAACTCATACCTGACGCTCAGACACGGCGCTAAAGCAGCGGACCTCCTCAGAGACAACGATTTGAAAAAGCATCATGCGGACGGACATTTATGTTATAAAAATGAATCTCCAAAGATGAGCGACATAAATTGTTGCCTTAAATGTCACCAGTGCTGCAGCACAGCTCCACATAAAAGCTACTTATCAACTTTTTAATGCTTCAGCAGCCTGGCTGCTGTCTGTTACCTCGATGCTCATCGTTAAACTCAACAGAGCAGACTCAAATCACAGCATCATCGAAGCATTTGCATCATATATCATCAAGTGAGTTGATGAAAAAAGGTAACAGAATGGAGCAGAGAGTCTTTCTAGAGACCTCATCTGCTCCACTTTATCATAATTTGCATCTTTATTGCAGATCTGATTTGTAATTTGGCTCATCAGGCCCCCTTCACTCATCCCTGCTCACCGCCTGTGCTTCTCTATCCAATCCCAAGATGCATCTGAGAGAAGAGGCTTCTTACGTTCCCCTCCCATAATTCACTCAGTCATGTGACATGTGAAGGAACAGTAACACCGCTAATGTGATCGCAGTGTGTTTTAATTCCCCAGACCTGTGGAGCTTGCACTTATTTAGGAGCTCAGAGGAGACTTTTTGGTGCTTGCAGCCAAAGAAAAATTGACAGGGATGCCATCTGAAACATATTTGCTGCTTCTACAACATTTAATCACAATAAAGCCCTTTGTTCAGTCTCAGCAGCATCTGTATTCACCCCTAAATAAGACATTTCTTAAAACAAGAGAATTGCCCTGCAAACTTTGCAGAACTTTTTCAGTTTTACTCTTAAATTGCGGATTGTGTCCAGTTATACCGTATCTGTTTTTGTGCATCTGTATGAGAGCTCGACGTAAGCGGAGAGGTGAGAGAGCCCGCAGTCAGATCAGATAGCAGTTGCTATTCCAGAAGCTGTGTCCATGTAGGGAGGCTTCTATAAACTGCTTTAGTGCAGGCGCAGGAGCCCGAGGAGGCTGTGGGAATGGCTGAGGAGTGTATCTCTTATATGTGTGTGTGCGTGTGTGTGGAAGGCTACTTCTTCATGGTGTTACACTGTATGCACTGTATGCAATCCATGTTTTGAGTTCTTGCGAGGAATGAAACAGTCTGAAGGCAGAAACTTGTTGTGGAGTGTTGAAATGTTAAAAGCAGATACATGATACGAGCATGGCGCAGCGTCAGAGTCCACGCGGCAAAAGAAATGGTGATTGATGAGCTGTGAGAGACACCATCTTGATCTAATCACAGCCTGTATGGAATAAATGGAATAAAAGGGTTTAAAATAGTAGATGAAAACTGCCAGAGTGACCACGGCGCTGCTGCCTTGCAGTTCTGTGCATGCGTGCAAACAAACTGAGCTAAAGCAGCACGCAGGTATGTTTGAGTTTCACACCTCCCAGTTTCAGCTGTTAGTTCTCCTCAGGCTCATTCCTGGTGTTGAAAACAGAGAAACGCTGCATGAGAGAGGACAACAGAAGGCCCGCCAAGCGCCGTGCCCCTCGGTAACTAAACACACATAGAGGACAGATGGCCAAACACCTGCAAAATGTCACCTCAGGTCCAGGCAGTGTGTATGCTATTGAGTTTTCATGTAGTAATGAGACGAATGAGACACCTGAACCTGTCTTTATAAAAAGTGAGCTAAGCTCATAATGTTAGGGCCGAGTGCTTGCTGCATGCACTAGATATTTATAGGCCGCAGAGGATGAGATGGTGAGTCTGTGCCTCATGATAGGACTGAGGTCACAGGGATATCATTATGTGCTTTATAATGGCTTTAAAAGCTGTACGCTATTCTGTGGAGGCAGCTCCAGTTTCAAATACCAGAAACCAAAGCAAAATAACAGAATTATTTACTTTAGACGAGCTTATACGTCGAGTGTTGCACCGCAGCAGCCTCCAGGTTCTATGTTCATGTCAGGCTTCATGAAGTGAGACCCAACAATGCAAAATGACTTACAGGCGTTCCTATTAAAAAGGCGTCTTTATTAATGGTTAATGTCGAGGGCAGTTCTAGCAGGTCATATTTAAAGGAAATATCTAAAAGAATAATTGAATAGCAAGAAAATTTCATTTTTATTTGACTAATTTTACCTCGTGTGTCCTTCTGAAACAGATGTGGGCTTTTTATCATGCTTGCTCCAACGATTGCTTTAGTCTGAGCTCGCCACATGGACGCAAACTGAGGAATGACGAAGCAGCCGTCATGTGTGCTCATTCTGGCTTTAGCTTCACAACCCGCAAATAACAAAATGAAACCAGAGTTGTGGGATCGCCTGACCCGAGGATTCAATAGCCTTTTTGTGGTTCTCTAATGGAGGCCGAAGTCAAAATCACAAGGTCATCTGTGACTTGCTCTTTTGGCTAAATGAATGCTGAGAATTGTAGCTGGGGCGCATCTACTAGAGGCAGCCTCGGATCATTTTCACACACCGGGTTTTTTTTCACGGTCGAGGTTTCTGTTAAGATGGAATTAGCTGACCCCAGATCTGCCTGGAGAGTTTTGCCTCTTATTACAGAGAAAGAACTTGCCTACTGAAATTAGAAACAACCCCCCGCCACCATCACCCCCCCATCCTCAGTCACAGGCGCACCGTCATAAATCCTCCGCAACCACTTACACCAATTTATCTCCCCCACCGTCAGTCTTCGAGTCCAGAGCTCATTAAACGACAAAAGAGTCGACATGCCGCCGCCGCCAACCGTGAACCTGTACACTCACCTTTATTCACCACCATCAATCACGCAGTCCATTCATCTGCTCACTCATGTAACAAGAAAGAGGCTGAAAGCTGTAATAGAGTGAACAATGCGAGATAAGGATAGTGCGAGTGTGTGTGTGTGCTGCAGTGCCAGCTGAAAATAAGGGTTATTATATACACCCCAGCTGACAATTTAAAGTAACAGCACTGTGAAAAAATAACTTTTCACTTTGATTGGTAGTTTTTCAAGTAATTAAACAAAGCAGTACATCAGAAATTGCAAAAATACAGCTGGCTTCTACATAGCTGGCAATATAAAGAGAGCTTTACAAGACTGTTGGCTGGCTTTTGTGTTATTGAAAGTTCACACTGAAATTCATGGCAACCAAAGGATTAATCAAGTCCTTTTGTTTGCACTGTGAGTTTGTAGTTTTGGATGAAATTACTCAACAAATATTGGATGGTTGTCATTTAATTGCTTTTTGTAATCTCTGACTCGTTAGCGTGCCACAGTTGGTTTAGAGCCAAATACCACAGATTGTATGTAGAAGATGGGTATAGCCACTAGGGACGTCACCAGAGCCAATACTTCTACTCTTTGATGCCAAAATCCTGAAAACACGGTGGTACTGTGGAGACAACACGCCACTACAAGTATTCTTGTGTGTCCTTACATGCTGAAGGGCACCCACACAAGTACAAGGAAAAACTACATGTGGAAGACGGTGACTAGCAAAGCCACTGAGATAGCTTTGCCCCATATTATCGATAGCTGGATATGGAAGTACTTTGTGTTATGCTGAAACACACGTTACTTTTCTGTTTGAGACAGCTTTGCCCTTCAGAAATCAACCAGCGTGCCACATGCTGAAACGTTTGTAGAGGCTAATGTTGTGTTGGGGTTGTAATGAATCCCAAAGATTTAATATTTGGTGCTAATATCTATAGAATTAGCTTGTTCCTAATTTAAAATGAAATTAAAGAAAGATGAAACAAAATGTGTACTTAGACAAAAAATCCCTTTAATAAATGTTCCTTATCAACATTATATTTTATTGACAATAAACAATAAAACGTTAGGATCTTTGCCGAGTAGCCCGCTAATGTTAGCATTAGCATTTATTGTAAACATTTCACCCTGAGGGTCAAAGCTGACTTCACATCAGTAATGCAGCTGTCTCAAACCTAACATTAATGTGCATTTCAGGATAAAATGAGAAGGATGACACTTTGTATCTTTCTAAATATGAAGTGAAGCTTACTATTATTTAAACATATCTGAATGTTGGCCTTTTAGCTGCTTTGCTAAATTGGAAGGATTTCCTCCCTTGGTCTGAAAAACCGAAAACATAGTTTGGATATTGCAATTTGGAAATTATCACCCCATGATGTGGGCGTCCTTCTTTTTCTTCTTGTTCAGCATGTAAGGGTAGACTAGAACACACACAGCTTTATACCGCCCCCTTCAGGTCTGGAAGACCACTTCGGTACATACGCTGCCAACGGCTATGTTACCAAAGAAAAACAAGTACCGTAAGTATCGGTTCTGGTGACATTCCTACTTTGTATATATTTTATACCTTGTTAATTAGCAACCATTTTGTGAGAAACATGGTACTTGGCACCGACTACTAAATGTCTCTTATTGTGAAATCCCAACTAGCCACTATAAATCATGTTTGAGGTCACATGACTCACAGTCTGAGGTCTATAAGTTTTACTTAATTAATTAATTTGATGTGTAAGTGTAATTTTCTCATAGATTTACATTTACAACCAGACAACCTGCCCCCTGCTGGCGTTTAGGCGGGTTTTGGAGGCACTTTACATTTTCATATTTCAGACCAGAAGTTCTCCATCCATCTTTCATGCATCTGTCTCTAATGTTCCTGCAACATTGCAAGACAATCATATGATGTACAATATATGTGATATCTCTGTCATTGAGGAGAAAATGTCCCTTAAAAGGCCCAAAGAGGTACTTTTGGATTCTATATGTTTACTTCAGTGTAGTTCCATCTGTGTGGGCATCATTATTATTGTCTGTTGATTTTGTTACCTCTCTGATTAGGTTTCCCCTGCTCTCTGCAAGTTTCTTCTTCTGCACTGCAAGTTGGTTAACTTTACCCTCGATCATTTGATCTGGTTATTCAACCTGTCAGGACAATCTGTTGATAATGATGATAGCTGACATCAGCCTGTTGATAATTGTATCGCATTGTTGCGGCTGAGTTACTTTGTGACAGACAGAGGAGCTTATATAAAAGCATGAATCACAAAAAAAGCTACCAGACAACTTTAAATCATCTGTCCCCGACGACACTGCAAAGTGAACTGAGATGACGTGCAACTCAGGAAAATGCCAAGAATCTGTCCTCTAAATAATTGCGTTCACTTTTCTGTCCTTTCTCTTCTTTTGTCTTTTTTACATTAAACCAACATTTTTGAAAAACGTGCATCTGTGCTGCTGCCAGCATTTCCAGTTCACATCGTACACTCGTGCATAGACTGTGCTGGTAAGGGTACGCTGTTAAATTCTGGCTGGCATTTGTGGCTGGCATCATCATTCTGGTGGTGCAGCAACCTGGAGCCACACGGCAGTGGAACACAATGTGAGGCAGCATAATGGAGCCGGGAAGGACACGATGTTTCCCCTCCTCCTCACGGAGTCGAAGCAATTAATATGACAACTCAGACAGATGGTTGTGTCAGAGCGAGTGATTGACTAAACCAGGTTAGCCATCCTGTCCCTTGGGTGGTGTTAAGACATGGACAGACAATAAATGGAGTACCTGATCTGGAAGCGAGACTGCCAATCACTGTAAGGTGGCAAACTTACGTGCTCTGAATCCAATCAAAATGCAGCAGATGATGCCGCTTATCCAATATGTCCATACACAACTCATCCTTA